>NW_020862292.1:0-23866 GCF_003713205.1 Coffea eugenioides | reverse complement strand
AGGGTTGCTTAATTGGCAAGAGAAATACCCACAGAGCTTGTTGTAGTTATCGAAACAGTAAGGAGAGGCAGGTTGTCAGAGCTTGTTGACAGCTATAACCAGTTCATTTATGAATAATTGATTTCACCTTTGCATCGATGATCAGTTAAATGAACCAAAGTGGAGATTAGACCTTCGACTAGAGTATTGCCTTTTTTTGATTTAGTTTTATTTAATTTTGTGCTATTGTCTTTATTTTTATTCAAGTGAGTTATTTAGTTAATTTCTCATAATCCCCCTTTTTTATTTATTATCTTCACAAAGAAATAAACCACCCAATCCCTGTGGATACGACCCTACTCACCGCTATGCTCGAATTCATATTTTTAGAGTAAAAACTTTTATTTTTGCTAGTTTGACAAGCCAACAAATTTTGGTGCCGTTGCTGGGAACTGGTGCTTTATTGATTTATTTTCTTTGAATTATTTTTATTTTTATTTTCCCCTTATGCTGGTACTAGTTTATGACTGACTATACTCAACAGTTTGGTGATAGACAGGATTTCATTCACAGGAGAGTTAATAATATGGGTATGTCTTCTATTGATCAACGTTTACATTTTCTAACATTTCTTGTAGAAAAGTTGGTTGTAGGGCAAGTACAACAAATAAAAACTTGTGTTATATGTTATCTCTCGAGTCATCCATGTGAGAACCCTGAAAAATGGATATATAAACTAGTGCATATTTTATTTGCATTTCTTTTATTCCTTAATAATTTCGAGCATTACTTTTACTTGTTTGCAATTAAGTATGTAAAAATAGGTTTACGTGAAAAATAATATAATTTTCCAATTTATGAAAATTTCTTGGTCTTATTAGACTAAATTAATATTTTAGGGTTAGATTAATTTTTTGCCTTAATATTAAATGTAAGAATACCTAAGTCCTTAATGCTAAAGTATTGATACTTGAGTAAATAGAATTACGATCTCAAAATAAATTATTTAATTCCTATGATTAATCTCAATTAGTTGCTAATGTTAAATGTTAATAAGAATATCCGTGTTAAGATAAAAATCAATGAATTTTAGACAAATATGATTCTAATATATGAAACATGCTTAAGGCGTGAAAATTCGATAAATATATCCTTATCTTTCTTTGTGTTTCAAGTAAGTGCGTAAATATAATTTTTGTGTGTGCAAATTTATACCCTTGGATTAAATTATTATTTTATTTGACTTTATATTACTAAATCGATAAAATTCGAGTTAGACTAACTCTATTTCTTGAGAAACAATAATTGGAAATTCTAATAACTAATTTAATCGCTAATTAATATAAGAATTACTAGGAACCTTAATATGCAAGTTTAATCGATTATTATTCGATAAAAGTGGTTTAGGTATATTAGGGTATAATTAGGCGTTCAAATCACACTTGGGGATAATTTTTAGAAGTAAGTTAGAATTGAGAAATTAAGTTGAGATTACGGAGCAAAGTGAAAAGACTAAAATACCCTTACCTTTCCATGCAAACCAAACAAGACGTCTGACCGCAAATCAAATCACCTTTGTTATTACCAATTCGATACGCAACCAATGTTATACGCAATCGATCCTTACACGAAAACCTCTGTCTCGTAAACCACGGCACCACCATACGTCCTTTCTATCTCACGGCTAAAACCACAATACCATTCATTCTATTTCACAAACACAAACCACAATTTCCAAATTCCTTCACTGCACAACAAAACCGCAAACCATTTCTTCCTTCTTAATACCGAGATACCATTCTCTTCATCATCTCATTTCTTTTGCCCAATTGCACCGAAACTATTGCAATCCCTCTCCACAACCGCACCTCACCTCTTCCTCTGCATTCGACCAAGAGCATCCGAGAGAGAGAGCTGCCTGGTGAGCTGCATCCGAGAGCTAGGAGGAGGGAAAGTGAGCTGCCAGAAATTTTTCTGGTTCTGCCGTGAGTTGGAGCGAAGCCAGGGAGGAGATTTGCAGGAAGCTTCACCATTCTGTACCTTCATCTCCACCAACTCCAACCAACCGACCTCAAAGCCACCAGCTACAACAAATTCCAGCCGCAACTTAGGAGCTAGAAATCACCGACTGCACTTGGCCGAGAGCTAGGGAAGAAATTTCTGGAATATTTCGTGTGAAGGATTAGCTGCTAACTGAGGTAATTTCTGGTTTAATTAGGTTGATTATTAGTTGAGCAAGCTGCATCTGAGCTTGCATGTTTAGATTATACAATCGGCTACTGGAATCAAACCATTAGGAAATTTCTGTTTTGGACAAAATGTTGCTACCAAGAATTTGAGGAGATAATGCAATTCCATTTGTGTTTCCTGTGGCATCTGAACACCTAAGTGCCTTTAGCTGAGTGAAGACTTGAAGAGTTAAACCATGCATGTTGAATTGTGCATTCGGATGATGTGTTAAAGCAGAGGAAATTTCTGGTTTGGGTTAAGAAAATTTCTGCCGAGAGCTTAGCTTAATTATTGCAGCTTAATTTGGTTCAATTTTGTTGCTGTCGAACTGATTTCTGGTCTGGATATGATAGCTAGTTAATTCAGCAGTTGTGCATGTGAAATTTAAGTGCAAAATACAGGACTTAACCGTAGAAAAAATTGATTTGTGACTAAACAAATGCTGGAAGAGTTTCTGATTTGGCCGAGAGCTTAGCTTGAATTTTTGCAGCCTGATTTGGTTTAATGTTGTTGTTTAAACTTATAACCATGATTAGATGATTAATAACAAGTTAATTAGGCTCTGCATGCAGCTAATTAGTTAGTTTAAACCAGAAAAATAAAATAAAAATGCAATCTGTTGCAGGTATGTTTGTTCGAAACTAGCTGTGCAGAAATTTTGGAAATTTTGAGGATTTGCAGCTGTAGTTTAAGTTAAATTTTGAATTTGAAATATTAATTGGCTAGATAAGTTTTTGGCATGACTAATTTGGGTATCTAAAACCATGTTTTAGCCAAGGAAAATTGGATTTATAAACACCCAAGGGTTGGAAAAATTCTGGAATAGCCGAGAGGTATGATCAGAAATTTCCAGTTTGTTTTCTTTTGGATTTTAAACTATTTCTGGATTTTCTGGATGATTTTAGTCACTGAATGAAATTGGTTTCGAAGTGGAAATTTTTAATAGCTAGCTAAGTGTTTAAATGCTGAATTTGAATACCTAACACCCTGTTTAAACCAAGGGAAAAATTGGACCTAAAGTATATTAGTTGCTGGAATTTCTTATGTGATAATTAAAGGTTGAGTTGGGATCTTAACTTGATTTTTAAATTTTTCCCTGAATCTTGATGGATGGAAATGTCTGGAATTTGTATTTTGGAGTTCTATAAGAAATGTATGGATGGTTGAATAAAAACATTTTGGTGTTAAAAGAGAAAAAGGAGTTTTTCACAAGTGAAGAATGAAACTTCAGATTTTCGGATGTCCCTGACCAGTTTCAGTAAAATGCTTATATCTTGGTGTAGAAAAATCTGTTTAAGGCGCCGTCAGTGGCATTTGAAACTAGAAACATAGGTCTTTGTTCGGTAGAAATTTCGTATTTTTCCTCCATGTGTACTGCTGTCTGTGAATCCTTGAAGTAGACTGTTTTGGTATGAATGTCCTGTTTTCTTCGTGAAACTAAAGTTTGATTTGGATTGAACTTGTAGCTTACTTGTGGTTTAAATTCTTGATTAAATTGTGGTTGGAAGTGATTGATGTTGTCAAGGGCTAATGATTGATGAAGCCCTTGGCCATTTGAATGATTTTATAAGTACTACAGGGTGATGAAAGTTAATTGCTGGAATGTCTTGGAGGCTTTACTTTTATTTTTAATTGTTTATGATGGGCTTGCTGAAACCAAGTGCTAATGATTGATGAAGCCTTGGTTGACTATTTTATTTTATTCAGAGATGCACTTGTTGAAATCTAGGGCTAATGATTGACGAAACCCTAGTAATTTGCTATGTGATTTTTGCCATATTTTGATCCATATTATAACTTCGAAACGGAATCGGAGCTGTGGAAGTTGTATCGACCTTGCGAACTCGAGTAACTGCGATCAAATTAATCAAAAATATTTTTTTCCAGCTAGTATTATATTATAAAACTCCATATCTAGTGTTTTGCCTAAAACTTTCCAACTCGATAATTTCTTTTAGCTCAAACTAGCCTTGATAGCTATAGTAAATAAGTTCTATAGCTTTTGGAAACTCTAAGTCGTATTTTAATTCCTTTTCTTTCTTTAAACTTTGTAATTGTATAGTTAACTATAGGAAAAGTTCCGAAATACGAGTTTTATTAATTTAGCGAAAAGCCTGGGAAACTTGCTCGGCAAGAAACCCTATTTTAGAAAAAAAATAGTTTTTAGGGATAATTTTTGCAAAGGCCGTAACTTTAAAGAAATGTTCAAAGTAAATTTCTAACATTGATATTAAGAGGTTTGTCGAATTATTTCAAGAAAATAATACTAGTTACTCTTTTATAAGAAAAGTAACTCAAGGAAAACTATAAAAAACATCTCTTCTACTTTTGTCAAGTTTCAATCTAAAAGATTCTTGATTTTTCTATGGGAAAATAAATTAATAGTATATTAGATATACTTCAATGACTATAAGCTTAAAAACTGAGTAGAAACTCATAGTTTCAAATTTTGGTTTTTAGGATATTTCGAGGACGCGGAATTCGATTCCCAACTTGATATCTGAACTCCACTATTGGTGAGTGTCCCTGCTTGTTCTTTTCCTACCTGAATTAAGTGCTTTCTAGACTCGATAAGTGATAATTTGCAAAACTAGTTTTCGATCCATCGAAGTGAGCGGTGTGTACTTTATCACACTAGCCGTTCGAGTGGTGACTTGCGTGAATCATTTTTCTCCTGAATCCTTGAATCTAAATGTAGTTGCGTCGTTGGGTGAATCCCTCGACTCCTGAATCCAACTACCTTGTATCTAAACGTAGTTACGTCGTTGGGTGAATCCCTCGACGCCTGAATCTAACTACAATAAAGTCGTTGGGTGAATCCCTCGACCAATCATCTACGGGTATATCTCGAGTATACTGCGTCATTAGTCGGTGAGCGGGCCCGGGACAGGGGTATGAATGGTGACGGGTTAGGTAACAAAATGAGAAACTCTACATGGATTATAAGTAGTGAGAGTTGACGGACGGTCAACTACGATAAAGGGTGATCCAGCGAGGAATATGGCTCCTGAGAGCCCATGTATCCTACCTTGTGCTGTTATACGTTTTCCTAACTGTTTAAATTTGTTAAGTCATTATCCGTTGTTTGATTTACGTGAATTGCATGTTTTGGGGCACCACTGAGCTTTAGCTCACCCCACGTTTATTGTTTTCCTTAACAGGTTCTGGAAACTGAAAGCTGGATATTTACCTATGTTTTCCTTTTGGATTGTATTTGAATACTATGACTTATTTTGTGGGCTGTAATGCGTTATTTGGGGATAATGTACTTTTCTTTTGGATTGCCACTTGAAGCTGGAAAATGTGTAAACCCTAATTCGATTGCTTGGCTTGTAAGTTTGTATTATGGATTTATGTGTTTATCTACCCGGTTTGGTACGACTCTATACTTTGGTACGTAGCACGTGGGACGTTTAAGAGCCTCGATTGGCTATTTATATCACTGTTATCTTTGAAGTTAATGTGGATTTAAGGAAGATCTTATTCGAGAAAATTTGTTTTGTAATAGATTAGGTTATTATTCGAAAGATTTGGGTTAGTATGCTTGCGTGAGTCCTGGCGAGAGCTGGGCAGACGGCCCGCCAACCCTTTGGTTCGCCTTAGGGGGAAGCGGGGTCGCCACAAGTGGTATCAGAGCCTAGGTTAGAAAAGTTATTTGAAGGACATATTAAATATGTAAAAACCCTAATCCTCTCTAAGAATAAGAATTGAGACCATTAGAAATACCTTAAGTGGTATCTGATCCAGTTAGCTATTTAAGTTCTAACCTTTAAGTATTGATTATTTTGCAGGTATGGAGAATGGTAATGGACATGTTAATGGTAATGGCGCGACTAATGGACATGTAGAGCCGCTGAGATCCATTTCCTATAGGCCTCGAGGTGGAGGAGGTCGAGTTCGATACTCGCCTGCTGATAGGCAACCTAGATGCCAGTGTAGAGTCACATATGCCTACCCCAACGACTTGGTGTTATCCCTAGATGATGAGCGCCGCCACTTGTGGGACGCTAACCACACCTTGACCCAGGATGTGGAGGAGCTGAGTATCATGGTGGATACCCAGTTCGACCGCATAGCTCATTTGGAGATTAGGCTAACTGCTGAGCATAATATGCTGGAGGTTGCTCGGTTGGAGATAGAGCGACAGAGGTCTAGAGTGACCCGACTTGCTGAGGGGATCAGAGATAGGAGTGCTGGCATCAGGGCTGATGCTTCTATGCTTAGGGATGAGGCCACTAGTTACCTTCAGGATAACGAACAGGCAGATCCAGAGGAGGATCCGGAGGAGGACCCGGAGGAGGATCCGGCGGAGGACGTCGCTCCTGATAGCCCTGCTGAGGGTTAGATTAGGTTGACTTGATAGTATCGGATATGTAGGATCAGAAAGGGACATTAGTTAAGTCATCAAATTTTGTCTAGGTGAATGACTTACTTCCGAGGCACCATATCCCTAAAATTTTGTTTAAGGGATTATCTGTATGTATTTTGCTAACGTATGTGCCTTACTTTTGGGAAATGTTCCAACTTGCTAATTGTATGACTGTTCCACGGAAATATATATGTTAAGTGTTTCATTTTCTTTTCCTCTATTTCCATGTTGGTTTTTAATCACATAGCGAATCATAATAATTAAATATAAATAAAATTTTGCCTAATTGTCTTACCCTTCAGTAATAGGCATAATTAGGCAATGGATCGCCAAATGATAGGAAGGAGCCGTGGGAGACCCCCTAGACAACACCCGGATGCGGGTGGAGATAGGGAACCCGAGGTCAATCAAGACCAAGGGCAAGAGGGAGTGGCCGGAGATCAGGTGGCCACCGCAATTAACCGTATCACTGATGTCTTGGAGCGCTTGACTGAACATCAAGCCTCTGGGCCAATGCACCGCCAAGGAGGGTAGTTTATTAAATCCTGTGAGCATTCCTGGGGTTGTCTAATCACAAGAGGGTAGTTTATGAGCGTCTCTTGACTACCATAAAATTAAGGAAAGATTGGTGGTTGGGTGCGTCGCTTGACCACTATAACCAGTTTATTCGTGAGTATATGAATTGTCCTTTGTATCTGTGATCAGTTGTGTGCTTCGGTGCCAAGATTAATTCCTTGACTAGGTTGTTTTAATTAATTGTTATTTGTGTAGTTTGGTTCCTGCTATCTTAATCAACTTTAAATTTCAGTTTTTATTCCTTTTTAATTAGTTGGTACTACTGCTAAAAATCCCCCCCTTTATCCTGTGTGATTTGCCTACCTGTTCCCTGAGGAGACGACCCTACTTACCACTATACTCATTCAGTTTTGGTAGTAGGTCTAATATAAATTTTATTTTTGGTGGTTTGACACCCACCAAATTTTGGCGCCGTTGCCGGGGAACTGGTGTTTTAAGTGACTTATTGCACAGGCTTTAGTTTTTATTTTTATTTATTTTTATTTATTTTATGCCTCGATCTTCTCGTACAGGAGAATTAGAATTTGATCCAGAGATTGAGAAGACTGCAAGAAGGTTGACCAAGGAGGCAAAGTTGCGTAAGCAACAAGATTCAACGTCACCTTCAGAATCTAAGCAAGAGTTTGTTTCCAGTGATTCATCAAGTGAATCTGAAAAAGAAGAAGTGCATATTCCCCGAGTAGCAATGGCAGCCCCAAGAACTTTGAGGGAGTTGGCAACTCCTAACGTGAACCAGCAGCCATTATGCATTACATTTCCTAACACGGAAGAGGCATTTGAGCTTAAATCTGGTCTTATTCACTTACTTCCTACTTTTCGTGGTATTGCAGGTGAAGACCCACATAAACACTTGAAGGAATTTCATGTGGTGTGCTCCACAATGAAACCTCAAGGAGTCACTGAGGACCACATCAAGTTGAGAGCCTTCCCTTTCTCTTTGGCGGATAAGGCTAAAGATTGGTTATTTTACCTGCCGTCTGGATCCATCACTACGTGGGAAGAATTGAAGAGAAGATTCCGCGAGAAATTTTTCCCTGCCTCTAGAGCCGCCAATATAAGGAAAGAAATATGTGGAGTTAGGCAGGCAAATGGGGAAGTTCTATATGAGTACTGGGAGCGCTTTAAACAACTGTGTGCCAGCTGCCCGCATCATCAAATCCCTGATCAGCTCTTAATACAATATTTCTACGAGGGATTATCACCCATGGATAGGAGCATGTTAGATGCAGCCAGTGGCGGTGCTCTGGTTAACAAGACCACAGACGAAGCCACGTTATTGATCTCCACCATGGCTAAAAATTCCCAACAATTTGGAGTGAGAGCTGAGGGAGCAATAAGAAGGGTCAATGAAGTGAATCACTCTGACTTAGAGGGTAAACTATCTGAGCTTACCTCTCTGGTACGTCAAATGGCAAGGGGGCAATTACAATCTGTGAAGACTTGTGGTATCTGTGCTACTCCGGGACACATGACTGACATGTGTCCAACTCTCCAGGAGGATTCACCTGAACAAGCCAACATAGTGGGAGATTTTTCTGGACCACCTCCACGAAGGAATGATCCTTTTGCACCCACTTACAATCCAGGGTGGCGAAATCATCCTAACTTTAGCTATGCTTCAAAACCCCCTGGCTTTCAACAATATTTCCAGCCACGGCCACCAGTGCAACAACCATCCACTTCCAATTCAAACATGTCTCTTGAAGATATAGTGAAGTCACTGGCCCAAAGCACGAGTCAATTACAGCAAGAGGCTCAAAGATCTCAACAGGAGTCTCACAGATTTCAACAAGAGACTCGTGCTAGCATTAGGAATTTGGAAGTACAGATGTCTCAATTGGCAACTTCCATGAGCAACCTGGAAAATAGCAATAGAGGAAAGTTACCATCTCAAGTAATTCCTAATCCCAAGGAGAATGCCAGTGCAATGCAATTACGGAGTGGCAAGGAGGTACAGTCTCCTAGGCGTGCCCACGCCAAAGAAGAAGAAGTGCCCAGGAAGGGGGAAGAGGAAGATGAGAAACAATCCTCTGAAGTCTCAAAGAAAGTTGACATTCCTCCTTTTCCTGGCAGGTTTACAAGAGCCAAAAAGAAAGAATCTGAGCAAGAGATTTTGGACACCTTCAGGAAAGTGGAGATCAATATTCCTTTATTGGATGCTATTAGGCAATTGCCCAAATATGCTAAATTTTTGAAGGGCTTATGCACTAACCGCAATAAGTGGAGTCTGGATGACAAGGTGAAGGTGGGGGAGAATGTCTCAGCGATGTTTCAAAGGAAGTTGCCCCAGAAATGCAAGGATCCAGGTATGTTTACTATACCATGCATAATTGGCAATCAAAGAATTGAAAAAAGCATGCTTGACTTAGGTGCTTCAATAAATGTCATGCCTCTCTCAATTTTTAAAGTTTTGAATTTAGGACCCCTCAAAGAAACTAGGGTAATCATTCAACTAGCTGACAGGTCGAATGTCTACCCTGAGGGCCTAGTTGAAGATGTTCTAGTAAAGGTCAATGAATTCATTTTTCCTGTGGATTTTTACATTGTTGATATGAATGATGCATACTCTACTGATTCAGCAGTGATTCTTTTGGGTAGACCCTTCATGAGTACAGCAAGGACTAAAATAGATGTACATGAAGGGACTTTATCTGTGGAATTTGATGGAGAGAAGGTCACTTTTAATATTTTTGATGCAATGAAGCATCCTGAGGATACTGAGTCTGTAAATTTTGTTGGCATGACTAACACTATTGTGCAAGAGAATTTTGAACAGAATTTCATGGGGGACAAGTTGGACTTTGTCTTGCAACAAGGCAAGACCAATTTGGAAGTGGACGACATGGAGGAGGAGGAAGTCAAAGAAGTTATCATGTCCTTACATTCACTACATCCGCTTCCAGGCACGTTTGAAAATTCTTTTCTACCATTACCCACTTCTAATGAAAGGATTCTACCTTCTGTTCAACAGGCACCTAATGTGGAATTGAAGGAACTGCCCCAGCATTTGAAATATGCTTACTTGGGAGATAACAAGACTTTGCCTGCAATCATTGCCAATGATTTAACTGCGTTGCAAGAAGAGAGGCTCTTACGGGTCTTACGGGAATTTAAACCAGCAATTGGATGGACGTTAGCAGACATCAAAGGCATCAATCCATCCATTTGCATGCATCACATCCTTTTGGAGTCGGACGTAAAACCCGTGAGAGAGCATCAACGCAAGCTCAATCCTGCAATGAAGGAGGTGGTGATGAAGGAGATTCTCAAGCTCTTAGAATTAGGAATTATTTTTCCTATTTCTGACAGCCAGTGGGTGAGTCCAGTCCATGTTGTTCCCAAGAAAACTGGAATCACGTTGGTGAAAAATGAAAAGAATGAGTTAGTGCCAATGAGATTGCAAAATGGGTGGAGAATGTGCATTGACTTTAGGAAGTTAAATGCCGCAACTCGGAAAGACCATTTTCCACTCCCATTTATTGATGAAATGCTTGAGAGGTTGGCAGGTAAGTGTTTCTTTTGCTTTTTAGATGGTTACTCTGGATATTATCAAATTATTGTTGCTCAAGAGGACCAACATAAAACTACTTTTACCTGCCCTTTTGGAACTTTTGCATATCGCCGTATGCCTTTTGGTTTGTGTAATGCTCCTGGAACATTTCAAAGATGCATGATGAGTATTTTCTCTGATATGATTGATAATTGCATTGAAATTTTCATGGATGATTTTACAGTATACGGTGATTCTTTTGATCAGTGCCTAGACCATTTAACAAAGGTTTTGAAAAGATGCATTGAAACAAACTTGGTTCTTAATTATGAAAAATGTCATTTCATGGTTAAGGAAGGCATAGTTTTGGGCCATGTTGTTTCATCAAGGGGTATTGAGGTAGATAAGGCTAAAATTGATTTGATCACTAGTCTACCTTACCCTACTAATGTCAAGGATATTCGTAGTTTTCTAGGCCATGCAGGTTTTTACAGGCATTTCATAAAAGATTTTTCAAAAATTGCTCAACCATTGTCTCGCCTGCTTCAAAAGGAGGTGCCATTCAACTTTGGAGATGATTGCAAATTGTCCTTTGACACACTCAAGGGTATGTTGACCACGACACCAATCATCCAACCCCCAGACTGGAAGCTATCCTTTGAGCTCATGTGTGACGCCAGTCAGTATGCCGTAGAAGCTGTGCTTGGACAGCGGAGTGGGAAGTGTAGTCACGTGATATACTATGCGTCAAAAACATTGACACCAGCTCAATGCAACTACACCACCACGGAGAAGGAGCTTCTAGCCATTGTTTTCGCTTTTGAGAAATTTAGATCATATCTATTGGGGTCAAAAGTAACGGTTTACTCTGATCATGCAGCTTTGAAGTATCTCTTGTCAAAAAGGGAGTCCAAGCCAAGACTCATTCGTTGGATGCTCTTGCTGCAAGAATTTGACTGGGAGATCAAGGAGCGTACCAAGAATTTGACTGCAAGAATTTGAAGCATATGACAATGCACGTTTGTACAAAGAGCGTACCAAGCAGTTTCATGATCGCCTATTGCGTGCGAAACACTTTTTCCCAGGACAAAAGGTACTCTTGTTCAATTCACGGTTGAAATTCATGCCAGGTAAGTTAAAATCCCGTTGGATTGGACCATATGTGGTAGTCAATGTTTTTTCCAATGGTGTGGTTGAAATCTAGAGTTTAGAAACTAATAAGCGTTTTACGATTAATGGTCATCGTTTAAAACCGTTTGTTGATATTTCAGACATTGGCACTGTGGAAGAGGTACACTTGATAGATCCTATCTATGCCTAATTGCTCACTGCGAAGTCGTCTAGCCAAAGACGTTAAAGAAAGGCGCTTCTTGGGAGGCAACCCAAGGCTTCTCTTTCGTTTTTCGTTGATTTTGGGTTGTTTTATTTTATTGCAAGTGTTCTTTTTGGTGTTGGGCAGGAGACTTGGATTTACAAGGCGTGCCCACGCCTTATAAGTGATGCTCTTGAACACCGTAGAAATGCTTGGGCAGAAGACTCTGCCTCGTAAGGCGTAGGCACGCCTTACAGCAACTCTGGTCCACTCTGGGGACACAGGCTTGGATTGAAGACTTCCGCTTCCATCTGAAGCAACGCTGCACCACACTACCGTCGGAGGCTCCACGGTGCCAGTCCCTGACACCTCCTCTACCATGGTGTTTTGCTGCAGTTTTTATTCATTCAGGGAAGTTTTTTGCTCCCTTCACTTGACTTCAACTTTTCGTTCTTACATTGAGGACAATGTAGACTTTAGGTGTGGGGGGAGTAGTCTAGCTTTTCCTTCTTACTGCTTTTCCTTCTTCCTTAAAAAAAAAAAAAAAACAAAACAAAACCTTTACCTTACCTTTTGGGATTTTTATGGTTAGCCCTGATAAGCCATGGCTAGATTTTCAAATTTAACTATTGTTACGGTTTTAGATGATAATATGTTAAGTATGATATGGTAAAATTTTAGGATGACTCTCTGGTGAATATTTGAGATTTTGTGACTCTTGCAATTTCTTTTGGTTAACTTTTCTAGGCATTGTAAATATTTGTCTGACATTTTTGTGTGAACTGGTTCAATTATTAATCTTAGTTTCTCCATGTTAAGGAAATGAAGCAGGCTTGCATAGTTTTAATTTTACTTGGGTATTTATTTGTGAATAACATTCGGCTATACTCCGCTGGTTATCATTGACTAGCAACCGGGGTCTTCACCTAAAGTGTCGATTTTCGCGTCAAAAAGCAGCGATAACTATGAGTATGTGGTCTTTAAGCGGTTTAAGTTGAGTAACCGGGCTCCTTCATTGAAGAGATGTCAGAGTTCGCGTCAAAAGACTTGAATGGCTCAAGACTAAGCACTTCCTCAAAAAAAAAAAAAAAAAAAAAAAGGGAAAATGAAACAGAAAAAAAATGAAAATGATGAAAAAAAAAAGTATACGAGCATGAAAGTATGCGAATAATTGTATTGCCTGCGGATCCATGAGTCTTTATGTTGAGATGTTGCTTAATGGTTGGACCAGTTATTAAAGAATGTTGGTTGGATATTTTCTATTCTTAGATTAGTTAGTCTGGATTTGAAAGAGTCATTGGTTTCAAAAGCTAGTTGGAGAGTTATCTCGTAAAATTTGTCATTAGTACTTGACAGTTATCTAAATTACACATTGGCAATAGTTGCTTTGATTAATAGCCATTGTTTTGAATTCAACTGCTGCAAAATGTTTGCTCGCTTGGTTGTGTATTTAAAGTTTGAAATGCTTGAGGACAAGCATTGTCTTGGTGTGGGGGAATTTGATAGGGATATAATTATGCATTTTATTTGTGGTTATTTGGTCTTAATTTTGGCAGTTTAGTATACAAAGTATTGGATTTCTACTCATAATTAGTATTTGTGTTAATTACAGGCAATTAGTGTTGAAAGTGACGAAAGGGAGACAAAATCCAGAAGACTCTTGCCTCTAAGGCGTGGCCACGCCTTAGAAGGTGGACGAAACCGAAAGACGGACCATGGTCCACGTGAACCCGAAGCACTGGATTGGAACCTTGAAACAAAAGTTGTGGGCCTCCTAACCCTTTGAAGACTACTGGTGGCTACAAAAGGCGAAAAAGACCAAAAGAAAAGGGAATTCACGTTTTGTGATTTGAGAGATTAGCTCTAGTTTTCTTATTTTTGTTCGCTAGCCGTCAGACGTCGGGAGACTTTTTCGTTTTCGCACTTGGTCTTGGATTTTTCTTCTCTCGGCTTTTGCTTTATCATTGTGAGTGGCTTGGCGGCCGCATTGTTTTTCATTTCGTCTTGGGTTCAGCAAAAACTTCATGAAAACTATGAATTGCTTCGTCGTTATGTGGCAAGGCTGAATCTTTTATCTAGTTGAGGAATAAATCAAGGATTGGAGCATCATAACTGTGAGATCGTTTTAATTGTTTTATTTTTGATTTATATGTTCATGGGTATTTGATTATTCTCTATTTTTCCCTGAGTTATTACTGTTTAGATTTATTGGATAATTAGGCCTGTTATTCGATTGTCTAAATAATTGATAGCCAATTAGGATGTTGGCGCGTCGCCTTTAAGTATCTTGATTAGTGGCAAACGAGACAATTTTACCGCCTCGCAAGCGGTTTAATTTGGATCGTGGGGATAATTAATCTAGCCTAAATAAACCAGCATGTGTGTTTGTCATCTAGAATTGGGTCTTTCTAATTCCTAATGCTGTGGCTACATTAAATCCTGTGAGCATTCCTGGGGTTGTCTAATCACAAGAGGATAGTTTATGAGCGTCTCTTGACTACCATAAAATTAAGGAAAGATTGGTGGTTGGGTGCGTCGCTTGACCACTATAACCAGTTTATTCGTGAGTATATGAATTGTCCCTTGTATCTGTGATCAGTTGTGTGCTTCGGTGCCAAGATTAATTCCTTGATTATGTTGTTTTAATTAATTGTTATTTGTGTAGTTTGGTTCCTGCTATCTTAATCAACTTTAAATTTCAGTTTTTATTCCTTTTTAATTAGTTGGTACTACTGCTAAAAATCCCCCCCATTTTCCTGTGTGATTTGCCTACCTGTTCCCTGAGGAGACGACCCTACTCACCACTATACTCATTCAGTTTTGGTAGTAGGTCTAATATAAATTTTATTTTTGGTGGTTTGACACCCACCAAATTTTGGCGCCGTTGCCGGGGAACTGGTGTTTTAAGTGACTTATTGCACAGGCTTTAGTTTTTATTTTTATTTATTTTTATTTATTTTATGCCTCGATCTTCTCGTACAGGAGAATTAGAATTTGATCCAGAGATTGAGAAGACTGCAAGAAGGTTGACCAAGGAGGCAAAGTTGCGTAAGCAACAAGATTCAACGTCACCTTCAGAATCTAAGCAAGAGTTTGTTTCCAGTGATTCATCAAGTGAATCTGAAAAAGAAGAAGTGCATATTCCCCGAGTAGCAATGGCAGCCCCAAGAACTTTGAGGGAGTTGGCAACTCCTAACGTGAACCAGCAGCCATTATGCATTACATTTCCTAACACGGAAGAGGCATTTGAGCTTAAATCTGGTCTTATTCACTTACTTCCTACTTTTCGTGGTATTGCAGGTGAAGACCCACATAAACACTTGAAGGAATTTCATGTGGTGTGCTCCACAATGAAACCTCAAGGAGTCACTGAGGACCACATCAAGTTGAGAGCCTTCCCTTTCTCTTTGGCGGATAAGGCTAAAGATTGGTTATTTTACCTGCCGTCTGGATCCATCACTACGTGGGAAGAATTGAAGAGAAGATTCCGCGAGAAATTTTTCCCTGCCTCTAGAGCCGCCAATATAAGGAAAGAAATATGTGGAGTTAGGCAGGCAAATGGGGAAGTTCTATATGAGTACTGGGAGCGCTTTAAACAACTGTGTGCCAGCTGCCCGCATCATCAAATCCCTGATCAGCTCTTAATACAATATTTCTACGAGGGATTATCACCCATGGATAGGAGCATGTTAGATGCAGCCAGTGGCGGTGCTCTGGTTAACAAGACCACAGACGAAGCCACGTTATTGATCTCCACCATGGCTAAAAATTCCCAACAATTTGGAGTGAGAGCTGAGGGAGCAATAAGAAGGGTCAATGAAGTGAATCACTCTGACTTAGAGGGTAAACTATCTGAGCTTACCTCTCTGGTACGTCAAATGGCAAGGGGGCAATTACAATCTGTGAAGACTTGTGGTATCTGTGCTACTCCGGGACACATGACTGACATGTGTCCAACTCTCCAGGAGGATTCACCTGAACAAGCCAACATAGTGGGAGATTTTTCTGGACCACCTCCACGAAGGAATGATCCTTTTGCACCCACTTACAATCCAGGGTGGCGAAATCATCCTAACTTTAGCTATGCTTCAAAACCCCCTGGCTTTCAACAATATTTCCAGCCACGGCCACCAGTGCAACAACCATCCACTTCCAATTCAAACATGTCTCTTGAAGATATAGTGAAGTCACTGGCCCAAAGCACGAGTCAATTACAGCAAGAGGCTCAAAGATCTCAACAGGAGTCTCACAGATTTCAACAAGAGACTCGTGCTAGCATTAGGAATTTGGAAGTACAGATGTCTCAATTGGCAACTTCCATGAGCAACCTGGAAAATAGCAATAGAGGAAAGTTACCATCTCAAGTAATTCCTAATCCCAAGGAGAATGCCAGTGCAATGCAATTACGGAGTGGCAAGGAGGTACAGTCTCCTAGGCGTGCCCACGCCAAAGAAGAAGAAGTGCCCAGGAAGGGGGAAGAGGAAGATGAGAAACAATCCTCTGAAGTCTCAAAGAAAGTTGACATTCCTCCTTTTCCTGGCAGGTTTACAAGAGCCAAAAAGAAAGAATCTGAGCAAGAGATTTTGGACACCTTCAGGAAAGTGGAGATCAATATTCCTTTATTGGATGCTATTAGGCAATTGCCCAAATATGCTAAATTTTTGAAGGGCTTATGCACTAACCGCAATAAGTGGAGTCTGGATGACAAGGTGAAGGTGGGGGAGAATGTCTCAGCGATGTTTCAAAGGAAGTTGCCCCAGAAATGCAAGGATCCAGGTATGTTTACTATACCATGCATAATTGGCAATCAAAGAATTGAAAAAAGCATGCTTGACTTAGGTGCTTCAATAAATGTCATGCCTCTCTCAATTTTTAAAGTTTTGAATTTAGGACCCCTCAAAGAAACTAGGGTAATCATTCAACTAGCTGACAGGTCGAATGTCTACCCTGAGGGCCTAGTTGAAGATGTTCTAGTAAAGGTCAATGAATTCATTTTTCCTGTGGATTTTTACATTGTTGATATGAATGATGCATACTCTACTGATTCAGCAGTGATTCTTTTGGGTAGACCCTTCATGAGTACAGCAAGGACTAAAATAGATGTACATGAAGGGACTTTATCTGTGGAATTTGATGGAGAGAAGGTCACTTTTAATATTTTTGATGCAATGAAGCATCCTGAGGATACTGAGTCTGTAAATTTTGTTGGCATGACTAACACTATTGTGCAAGAGAATTTTGAACAGAATTTCATGGGGGACAAGTTGGACTTTGTCTTGCAACAAGGCAAGACCAATTTGGAAGTGGACGACATGGAGGAGGAGGAAGTCAAAGAAGTTATCATGTCCTTACATTCACTACATCCGCTTCCAGGCAGGTTTGAAAATTCTTTTCTACCATTACCCACTTCTAATGAAAGGATTCTACCTTCTGTTCAACAGGCACCTAATGTGGAATTGAAGGAACTGCCCCAGCATTTGAAATATGCTTACTTGGGAGATAACAAGACTTTGCCTGCAATCATTGCCAATGATTTAACTGCGTTGCAAGAAGAGAGGCTCTTACGGGTCTTACGGGAATTTAAACCAGCAATTGGATGGACGTTAGCAGACATCAAAGGCATCAATCCATCCATTTGCATGCATCACATCCTTTTGGAGTCGGACGTAAAACCCGTGAGAGAGCATCAACGCAAGCTCAATCCTGCAATGAAGGAGGTGGTGATGAAGGAGATTCTCAAGCTCTTAGAATTAGGAATTATTTTTCCTATTTCTGACAGCCAGTGGGTGAGTCCAGTCCATGTTGTTCCCAAGAAAACTGGAATCACGTTGGTGAAAAATGAAAAGAATGAGTTAGTGCCAATGACATTGCAAAATGGGTGGAGAATGTGCATTGACTTTAGGAAGTTAAATGCCGCAACTCGGAAAGACCATTTTCCACTCCCATTTATTGATGAAATGCTTGAGAGGTTGGCAGGTAAGTGTTTCTTTTGCTTTTTAGATGGTTACTCTGGATATTATCAAATTATTGTTGCTCAAGAGGACCAACATAAAACTACTTTTACCTGCCCTTTTGGAACTTTTGCATATCGCCGTATGCCTTTTGGTTTGTGTAATGCTCCTGGAACATTTCAAAGATGCATGATGAGTATTTTCTCTGATATGATTGATAATTGCATTGAAATTTTCATGGATGATTTTACAGTATACGGTGATTCTTTTGATCAGTGCCTAGACCATTTAACAAAGGTTTTGAAAAGATGCATTAAAACAAACTTGGTTCTTAATTATGAAAAATGTCATTTCATGGTTAAGGAAGGCATAGTTTTGGGCCATGTTGTTTCATCAAGGGGTATTGAGGTAGATAAGGCTAAAATTGATTTGATCACTAGTCTACCTTACCCTACTAATGTCAAGGATATTCGTAGTTTTCTAGGCCATGCAGGTTTTTACAGGCATTTCATAAAAGATTTTTCAAAAATTGCTCAACCATTGTCTCGCCTGCTTCAAAAGGAGGTGCCATTCAACTTTGGAGATGATTGCAAATTGTCCTTTGACACACTCAAGGGTATGTTGACCACGACACCAATCATCCAACCCCCAGACTGGAAGCTATCCTTTGAGCTCATGTGTGACGCCAGTCAGTATGCCGTAGAAGCTGTGCTTGGACAGCGGAGTGGGAAGTGTAGTCACGTGATATACTATGCGTCAAAAACATTGACACCAGCTCAATGCAACTACACCACCACGGAGAAGGAGCTTCTAGCCATTGTTTTCGCTTTTGAGAAATTTAGATCATATCTATTGGGGTCAAAAGTAACGGTTTACTCTGATCATGCAGCTTTGAAGTATCTCTTGTCAAAAAGGGAGTCCAAGCCAAGACTCATTCGTTGGATGCTCTTGCTGCAAGAATTTGACTGGGAGATCAAGGAGCGTACCAAGAATTTGACTGCAAGAATTTGAAGCATATGACAATGCACGTTTGTACAAAGAGCGTACCAAGCAGTTTCATGATCGCCTATTGCGTGCGAAACACTTTTTCCCAGGACAAAAGGTACTCTTGTTCAATTCACGGTTGAAATTCATGCCAGGTAAGTTAAAATCCCGTTGGATTGGACCATATGTGGTAGTCAATGTTTTTCCCAATGGTGTGGTTGAAATCCAGAGTTTAGAAACTAATAAGCATTTTACGATTAATGGTCATCGTTTAAAACCGTTTGTTGATATTTCAGACATTGGCACTGTGGAAGAGGTACACTTGATAGATCCTATCTATGCCTAATTGCTCACTGCGAAGTCGTCTAGCCAAAGACGTTAAAGAAAGGCGCTTCTTGGGAGGCAACCCAAGGCTTCTCTTTCGTTTTTCGTTGATTTTGGGTTGTTTTATTTTATTGCAAGTGTTCTTTTTGGTGTTGGGCAGGAGACTTGGATTTACAAGGCGTGCCCACGCCTTATAAGTGATGCTCTTGAACACCGTAGAAATGCTTGGGCAGAAGACTCTGCCTCGTAAGGCGTGGGCACGCCTTACAGCAACTCTGGTCCACTCTGGGGACACAGGCTTGGATTGAAGACTTCCGCTTCCATCTGAAGCAACGCTGCACCACACTACCGTCGGAGGCTCCACGGTGCCAGTCCCTGACACCTCCTCTACCATGGTGTTTTGCTGCAGTTTTTATTCATTCAGGGAAGTTTTTTGCTCCCTTCACTTGACTTCAACTTTTCGTTCTTACATTGAGGACAATGTAGACTTTAGGTGTGGGGGGAGTAGTCTAGCTTTTCCTTCTTACTGCTTTTCCTTCTTCCTTAAAAAAAAAAAAAAAACAAAACAAAACCTTTACCTTACCTTTTGGGATTTTTATGGTTAGCCCTGATAAGCCATGGCTAGATTTTCAAATATTAACTATTTGTTACGGTTTTTAGATGATAATATGTTTAAGTCATGATATGGTAAAATTAGAGGATGACTCTCTGGGTTGAATATTGAGATTGTGACTCTTGCAATTTCTTTTGGTTAAACTTTCTAGGCAATTGTAAATATTTGTCTGACATTTTTGTGTTGAACTGGTTTCAATTATTAATCTTAGTCTCCATGTTAAGGAAATGAAGCAGGCTGCATTAAGTTTTTAATTTTACTGGGTGTTTATTTGTGAATAACATTATCGGCTATACTTCCTCTGGTTATCAATTGACTAGCAAACCGGGAGGTCTTCCACCTAAACAGTGTCCGATTTTCGCGTCAAAAAGCATAGCGATAAACTATTGACGTATGTGGTCTGTAAGCGAGTATTAAGTTGAAGGTAACCGGGCTCCTTCATTAAGAGATGTCAGAGTTTCGCTGTCAAAAGGACTTGAATGCTCAAGACTAAGCACTTCTTCAAAAAAAAAAAAAAAAAAAAAAAAAAAGGGAAAATGAAACAGAAAAAAAATGAAAATGATGAAAAAAAAAAGTATACGAGCATGAAAGTATGCGAATAATTGTATTGCCTGCGGATCCATGAGTCTTTATGTTGAGATGTTGCTTAATGGTTGGACCAGTTATTAAAGAATGTTGGTTGGATATTTTCTATTCTTAGATTAGTTAGTCTGGATTTGAAAGAGTCATTGGTTTCAAAAGCTAGTTGGAGAGTTATCTCGTAAAATTTGTCATTAGTACTTGACAGTTATCTAAATTACACATTGGCAATAGTTGCTTTGATTAATAGCCATTGTTTTGAATTCAACTGCTGCAAAATGTTTGCTCGCTTGGTTGTGTATTTAAAGTTTGAAATGCTTGAGGACAAGCATTGTCTTGGTGTGGGGGAATTTGATAGGGATATAATTATGCATTTTATTTGTGGTTATTTGGTCTTAATTTTGGCAGTTTAGTATACAAAGTATTGGATTTCTACTCATAATTAGTATTTGTGTTAATTACAGGCAATTAGTGTTGAAAGTGACGAAAGGGAGACAAAATCCAGAAGACTCTTGCCTCTAAGGCGTGGCCACGCCTTAGAAGGTGGACGAAACCGAAAGACGGACCATGGTCCACGTGAACCCGAAGCACTGGATTGGAACCTTGAAACAAAAGTTGTGGGCCTCCTAACCCTTTGAAGACTACTGGTGGCTACAAAAGGCGAAAAAGACCAAAAGAAAAGGGAATTCACGTTTTGTGATTTGAGAGATTAGCTCTAGTTTTCTTATTTTTGTTCGCTAGCCGTCAGACGTCGGGAGACTTTTTCGTTTTCGCACTTGGTCTTGGATTTTTCTTCTCTCGGCTTTTGCTTTATCATTGTGAGTGGCTTGGCGGCCGCATTGTTTTTCATTTCGTCTTGGGTTCAGCAAAAACTTCATGAAAACTATGAATTGCTTCGTCGTTATGTGGCAAGGCTGAATCTTTTATCTAGTTGAGGAATAAATCAAGGATTGGAGCATCATAACTGTGAGATCGTTTTAATTGTTTTATTTTTGATTTATATGTTCATGGGTATTTGATTATTCTCTATTTTTCCCTGAGTTATTACTGTTTAGATTTATTGGATAATTAGGCCTGTTATTCGATTGTCTAAATAATTGATAGCCAATTAGGATGTTGGCGCGTCGCCTTTAAGTATCTTGATTAGTGGCAAACGAGACAATTTTACCGCCTCGCAAGCGGTTTAATTTGGATCGTGGGGATAATTAATCTAGCCTAAATAAACCAGCATGTGTGTTTGTCATCTAGAATTGGGTCTTTCTAATTCCTAATGTTGTGGCTACATTAAATCCTGTGAGCATTCCTGGGGTTGTCTAATCACAAGAGGATAGTTTATGAGCGTCTCTTGACTACCATAAAATTAAGGAAAGATTGGTGGTTGGGTGCGTCGCTTGACCACTATAACCAGTTTATTCGTGAGTATATGAATTGTCCCTTGTATCTGTGATCAGTTGTGTGCTTCGGTGCCAAGATTAATTCCTTGACTAGGTTGTTTTAATTAATTGTTATTTGTGTAGTTTGGTTCCTGCTATCTTAATCAACTTTAAATTTCAGTTTTTATTCCTTTTTAATTAGTTGGTACTACTGCTAAAAATCCCCCCCTTTTTCCTATGTGATTTGCCTACCTGTTCCCTGAGGAGACGACCCTACTTACCACTATACTCATTCAGTTTTGGTAGTAGGTCTAATATAAATTTTATTTTTGGTGGTTTGACACCCACCAAATTTTGGCGCCGTTGCCGGGGAACTGGTGTTTTAAGTGACTTATTGCACAGGCTTTAGTTTTTATTTTTATTTTTTTTTATTTATTTTATGCCTCGATCTTCTCGTACAGGAGAATTAGAATTTGATCCAGAGATTGAGAAGACTGCAAGAAGGTTGACCAAGGAGGCAAAGTTGCGTAAGCAACAAGATTCAACGTCACCTTCAGAATCTAAGCAAGAGTTTGTTTCCAGTGATTCATCAAGTGAATCTGAAAAAGAAGAAGTGCATATTCCCCGAGTAGCAATGGCAGCCCCAAGAACTTTGAGGGAGTTGGCAACTCCTAACGTGAACCAGCAGCCATTATGCATTACATTTCCTAACACGGAAGAGGCATTTGAGCTTAAATCTGGTCTTATTCACTTACTTCCTACTTTTCGTGGTATTGCAGGTGAAGACCCACATAAACACTTGAAGGAATTTCATGTGGTGTGCTCCACAATGAAACCTCAAGGAGTCACTGAGGACCACATCAAGTTGAGAGCCTTCCCTTTCTCTTTGGCGGATAAGGCTAAAGATTGGTTATTTTACCTGCCGTCTGGATCCATCACTACGTGGGAAGAATTGAAGAGAAGATTCCGCGAGAAATTTTTCCCTGCCTCTAGAGCCGCCAATATAAGGAAAGAAATATGTGGAGTTAGGCAGGCAAATGGGGAAGTTCTATATGAGTACTGGGAGCGCTTTAAACAACTGTGTGCCAGCTGCCCGCATCATCAAATCCCTGATCAGCTCTTAATACAATATTTCTACGAGGGATTATCACCCATGGATAGGAGCATGTTAGATGCAGCCAGTGGCGGTGCTCTGGTTAACAAGACCACAGACGAAGCCACGTTATTGATCTCCACCATGGCTGAAAATTCCCAACAATTTGGAGTGAGAGCTGAGGGAGCAATAAGAAGGGTCAATGAAGTGAATCACTCTGACTTAGAGGGTAAACTATCTGAGCTTACCTCTCTGGTACGTCAAATGGCAAGGGGGCAATTACAATCTGTGAAGACTTGTGGTATCTGTGCTACTCCGGGACACATGACTGACATGTGTCCAACTCTCCAGGAGGATTCACCTGAACAAGCCAACATAGTGGGAGATTTTTCTGGACCACCTCCACGAAGGAATGATCCTTTTGCACCCACTTACAATCCAGGGTGGCGAAATCATCCTAACTTTAGCTATGCTTCAAAACCCCCTGGCTTTCAACAATATTTCCAGCCACGGCCACCAGTGCAACAACCATCCACTTCCAATTCAAACATGTCTCTTGAAGATATAGTGAAGTCACTGGCCCAAAGCACGAGTCAATTACAGCAAGAGGCTCAAAGATCTCAACAGGAGTCTCACAGATTTCAACAAGAGACTCGTGCTAGCATTAGGAATTTGGAAGTACAGATGTCTCAATTGGCAACTTCCATGAGCAACCTGGAAAATAGCAATAGAGGAAAGTTACCATCTCAAGTAATTCCTAATCCCAAGGAGAATGCCAGTGCAATGCAATTACGGAGTGGCAAGGAGGTACAGTCTCCTAGGCGTGCCCACGCCAAAGAAGAAGAAGTGCCCAGGAAGGGGGAAGAGGAAGATGAGAAACAATCCTCTGAAGTCTCAAAGAAAGTTGACATTCCTCCTTTTCCTGGCAGGTTTACAAGAGCCAAAAAGAAAGAATCTGAGCAAGAGATTTTGGACACCTTCAGGAAAGTGGAGA
>NW_020862291.1:0-22768 GCF_003713205.1 Coffea eugenioides | reverse complement strand
GAATATTGTTGAAAGATGTTCTCATAGTCCAGTTCCACTGTTGAATCATTAGCAAAATGAAACGGTACAATAGGAACCCCAATGAAATCTGTGTAGAGATTTCCCCTGTAACAAAGCTTAGTTACATATGTCCCATGGTAGTCCGCTCTCTCAAGTGAATCTCCAACCAAGTCTACAATCTCTTTTTGTAATTTCCACTATGCCATTGGCTGAAGAGCACTAGAACTTGGACCAGAATCAAAAGCTGCACCACCTTTATGATTTGATATTTTCAGTTGTTCATTGTCAATGTCAAGCATCTTACCTCCAAAATTAATGCCTTCTAGGCTGCTACCAGTGTCAAAAGCAACAGTTTGTTGGATAGGTGGTTCGCTCATTTCAAAACATGCAAGAAACAAGGAAACTTTACGTCGCGTTGCAAAACTTGTTTGGAAATCACTCTGATCAGTGAATCCTTCGGTTTGCATCGACAAAAAGTTTAACCGAGCCAACGAAATCTCCATATCTCTATCCACTTGTTCTTCAAGTTTGGCGGTCTGATCGAAATACGGAGAGCCAACAACATTATGATAAATTTGTTTTGTCACTGTCCTGTTGGATGTGGGGCTGTTTAGTATTGTACTTAGAATTAGGCAGGTAATGGTAAAAGTTAAGGCAAGGGAAAAGGCTTAAAAACGTCGCATATCCCCTCTAACAGCATATATCAAAGGTTTCAAAGAAATACACAGGAAAAGGAGGAAACAATTCGATGTGCATTGTGATATAATATCCAACTATCAATATCTATATCTATATGTATTGCAGAAGAGGTTTTTAGCAGAGACTCTCTCAATGGCTTCTAAACTTCTCATTCTTTTTTCTAGATTTTTGTATTAATTTTAATACACAAAAAGTAGTGGGTTGTAACCAACCTTGTCACCAATCAAATTTAAATTTAAAATATTCCCACTATCTCTTAACTCATCCTACAACTACTCCTACAAATCCTATAATCATCATCCCACGTTTCCCTCCACATTCCCTCCAGCGTTTCCCACTCCAATTAATGTATGGCTGAAGCCGTAAGTAGTAGAAACCCTCTCAACGGCTTCTACACTTCTCTTTATTTTTTCTAAATTTTTGTATTTGTTTTAATACATAAAAAGTAGTGGGTTATAATCAACCTTATCATCAATTAAATTTAAATTTAAAATATTCCCACCATCTCTTAACTCATCCTACAACCACTCCTACAAATCCTCTAATCATCATCTCACGTTTCACCCCACATTTCCTCCCACGTTTCCCACTCTATTTAAGAGTACTCAAATTTAAGAATTCCACCCCAATTAAAACTCCTCCAAACGTAGCTTCCTCCTTCAATTCTCTTGCATGCTCATTCGTATTTTTTGGTAAACCAAACTAAGAATCTATTATCACTTTCATGTTTCTTGTGGTGTCAATCCAATTCTGTGTTATCCCATGAATCAATTGAACCCTAACAAGTCCGAATACATGCCACGTATATCCAAACTGGTGATTAATCGAAATAGCAATACAACTTTATGAGTCTCTAATCTCTTTCAGTCATCTCTTGCGGGATTTTTTACTTGTTTGAGTCATCACTGTCGGATCACCCTCTCAGTGTCATCTTCATCACCACCATTTTTAGTTAGGGTTTTAAATGAAGTCCCGATTTTGCCGCAAATAATGCTTATCCATGCATATTTTCGTGGTCAACTAGTGCTTGATAACTGTGTTAAGGGTCCTAAGGATCGTCTCATGAATTTTACATCCCTCCCAAGCCAGCTTTAAATAAGGTCTGTAGTGAAGATATGTTGGAAGTTTTACCAGTCAATGGTGGTAGCCGGTAGTGGCCGACGTTTGTGGCGCAAGTGGCAGCACGTCCTTTTTTCAGCTGTGCCTATAAGAGAAGATCCGGCAAGACTAAACATGAACATGGTCAAGAGGATTTGCTTTGTCCCTACACAATATTGCATGGGGTATCAGCAGCATCTTTGACTGCTCTAAATTGCCTGGAGCAGTGCTGATTCATGTTAGCCTTTGGAGCAAAACCATTTAACAGTGGAGAAGAAGGGAAAAAATGAAAGAAAAGATAAAAGAAAAAGAAAAAGAAGAAAATGAGAGAAGAGGAAAAGAAAAAGAATTAGGAAGAGAATGTTCTCTCTCTACATTCCGGACGGTTGCAGGGGCTTTTCCCCACTTTATTTGAGAGTACCTTCGGAACAAAATTGTAGACTGTTAATCTCATAAACCATTTTCAGGAGGCTCACGCATAATTTTTACACGTATACATCACTTGCAGGTGGCACAATCTGTTATAAGTTAATATTCATGGCAATTTGAAAAATGAGGGGCTTTGTAAGCATTTAAGTATGCCACAGCATTTGCGAGAAAAACATGAATTACAGCAGTCTAGACATTTGTTGAATAATAAAAAAAAGATGTCAGACTTGCATATCTTTGTCAATTCAGGCTATCAGATCCAGAATGTATATGTTGGGAACACTGATTTTGTTCATGAAGTTCAACATTTGATGCACACTTGAGAGATGAAGTCTACTACATGTAAGGCAAACTACTTATCACATCCTTCCATTACGGGTTCAGCTTGGAAGGAATCAAATCATACTGCGAATACAAGTGTATTAATCATTCCATAAAGCTCTACAGTCAATTCCTTGAAAAGTAAGTTGCTTAGTTTCCAAATCAAATGCCATGTAGAAATATTATTGGAGATTAATCGCAATAAAATTAAATTTATATCCTAACTATGAAGCGTCCACCACATTAAAGCATACCTTACCAGAATATTGTTGAAAGATGTTCTCGTAGTCCAGTTCCACTGTTGAATCATTAGCAAAATGAAACGGTACAGTAGGAACCCCAATGAAATCTGTGTAGAGATTTCCCCTGTAACAAAGCTTAGTTACATATGTCCCATGGTAGTCCGCTCTCTCAAGTGAATCTCCAACCAAGTCTACAATCTCTTTCTGTAATTTCCACTATGCCATTGGCTGAAGAGCACTAGAACTTGCACCAGAATCAAAAGCTGCACCACCTTTATGATTTGATATTTTCAGTTGTTCATTGTCAATGTCAAGCATCTTACCTCCAAAATTTATGCCTTCTAGGCTGCTACCAGTGTCAAAAGCAACAGTTTGTTGGATAGGTGGTTCGCTCATTTCAAAACATGCAAGAAACAAGGAAACTTTACATCGCGTTGCAAAACTTGTTTGGAAATCACTCTGATCAGTGAATCCTTCGGTTTGCATCGACAAAAAGTTTAATCGAGCCAACGAAATCTCCATATCTCTATCCACTTGTTCTTCAAGTTTGGCGGTCTGAACGAAATACGGAGAGCCAACAACATTATGATAAATTTGTTTTGTCACTGTCCTGTTGGATGTGGGGCTGTTTAGTATTGTACTTAGAATTAGGCAGGTAATGGTAAAAGTTAAAGCAAGGGAAAAGGCTTGAAAACGTCGCATATCCCCTCTAACAGCATATATCAAAGGTTTCAAAGAAATACACAGGAAAAGGAGAGAACAATTCGATGTGCATTGTGATATAATATCCAACTATCAATATCTATATCTATATGTATTGCAGAAGAGGTTTTTAGCAGAGACTCTCTCAATGGCTTCTAAACTTCTCATTCTTTTTTCTAGATTTTTGTATTAATTTTAATACACAAAAAGTAGTGGGTTGTAACCAACCTTGTCACCAATCAAATTTAAATTTAAAATATTCCCACTATCTCTTAACTCATCCTACAATTACTCCTACAAATCCTCTAATCATCATCCCACGTTTCCCTCCACATTCCCTCTAGCGTTTCCCACTCCAATTAATGTATGGCAGAAGCCGTTAGTAGTAGAGACCCTCTCAACGGCTTCTACACTTCTCTTTATTTTTTCTAAATTTTTGTATTTATTTTAATACCTAAAAAGTAGTGGGTTATAATCAACCTTATCATCAATTAAATTTAAATTTAAAATATTCCCACCATCTCTTAACTCATCCTACAACCACTCCTACAAATCCTCTAATCATCATCTCACGTTTCACTCCACATTTCCTCCCACGTTTCCCACTCTATTTAAGAATACTCCAACTTAAGAATTCCACCCCAATTAAAACTCCTCCAAACATAGCTTCCTCCTTCAATTCTCTTGCATGCTCATTCGTATTTTTTGGTAAACCAAACTAAGAATCTATTATCACTTTCATTTTTCTTGTGGTGTCAATCCAATTCTGTGTTATCCCATGAATCAAATGAACCCTAACAAGTCCGAATACATGCCACGTATATCCAAACTGGTGATTAATCGAAATAGCAATACAACTTTATGAGTCTCTAATCTCTTTCAGTCGTCTCTTGCGGGATTTATTACTTGTTTGAGTCATCACTGTCGGATCACCCTCTCAGTGTCATCTTCATCACCACCATTTTTAGTTAGGGTTTTAAATGAAGTCCCGATTTTGCCGCAAATAATGCTTATCCATGCATATTTTCGTGGTCAACTAGTGCTTGATAACTGTGTTATGGGTCCTAAGGATCGTCTCATCAATTTTACATCCCTCTCAAGCTAGCTTTAAATAAAGTCTGTAGTGAAGATATGTTGGAAGTTTCACCAGTCAATGGTGGTAGCGGTAGTGGCCGGCGTTTGTGGCGTAAATGGCAGCACGTCCTATTTTCAGCTGTGCCTATTAGAGAAGATCCGGCAAGACTAAACAAGAACATGGTTATGGGGATTTGCTTTGTCCCTACACAATATTGCATGGGGTAAGCAGCATCTTTGACAGCTCTAAATTGCCTGGAGCAATGCTGATTCTTGTTAGCCTTTGGAGCAAAACCATTTAACAGTGGAGAGGAAGGGAAAAAAAGGAAAGAAAAGATAAAAGAAAAAGAAAAAGAAGAAAAGGAGAGTAGAGGAAAAGAAAAAGAATTAGGAAGAGAATGTTCTCTCTCTACATTCCGGACGGTTGCAGGGGCTTTTCCCTACTTTATTTGAGAGTACCTTCGGAACAAAATTGTAGACTGTTAATCTCGAAAACCATTTTCAGGAGGCTCACGCATAATTTTTTCACGTATACATCACTTGCAGGTGGCACAATCAGTTATAAGTTAATATTCATGGCAATTTGAGAAATGAGGGGCTTCGTAAACATTTAAGTGTGCCGCAGCATTTGCGAGAAAAACATGAATTACTGCAGTCTAGACATTTGTTGAATAATAAAAAAAAAAGATGTCAGACTTTCATATCTTTGTCAATTCAGGCTATCAGATCCAGAATGTATATGTTGGGAACACTGATTTTGTTCATGAAGGTCAACATTTGACGCACACTTGAGAGATGAAGTCTACTACATGTAAGGCAAACTACTTATCCCATCCTTCCGTTACGGGTTCAGCTTGGAAGGAATCAAATCACACTGCGACTACAAGTGTATTAATCATTCCACAAAGCTCTACAGTCAATTCCTTGAAAAGTAAGTTGCTTAGTTTCTAAATCAAATGCCATGTAGAAATATTATTGGAGATTAATCCCAATAAAATTAAATTTATATCCTAGCTATGAAGCGTCCACCACATTAAAGCATACCTTACCAGAATATTGTTGAAAGATGTTCTCGTAGTCCAGTTCCACTGTTGAATCATTAGCAAAATGAAATGGTACGGTAGGAACCCCAATGAAATCTGTGTAGAGATTTCCCCTGTAACAAAGCTTAGTTACATATGTCCCATGGTAGTCCGCTCTCTCAAGTGAATCTCCAACCAAGTCTACAATCTCTTTTTGTAATTTCCACTATGCCATTGGCTGAAGAGCACTATAACTTGCACCAGAATCAAAAGCTGCACCACCTTTATGATTTGATATTTTCAGTTGTTCATTGTCAATGTCAAGCATCTTACCTCCAAAACTTATGCCTTCTAGGTCTGCATAGTATTTGAAGCCATCAATCTGAAAAGGAGTTGAATCTCCTCCAGTGGCTAAATTCTTTCCAACGATTAGTATATTTTTATCATAGTTAGAATCACCTAATTTTTCAATACAATCAGAAAATTCACCAGATCCCAATTGTGATAGTAAAGAATGTTTTGCTATCCCAAGTTCAAGCAGTCCATTGTAGTTATTGGCTGCTGTTTCTGCTTCATGTGAGCATCCAAGAACTACATCGTTGATAAGTGATCCTTTATTGTGGGAGGACTTAAAAATAAATCTCTCAGACGCAAGTATCCCTCTTGAAAATCCAGTTCCATATTGCATATAATATTTGCATGATTTTTTGTCACAAAAGCACTGAGTGGCATTGTTACAATATTCATGACAGTCTGCTAAATTTGAAAAAGTTGAGGACCTTGCAGAATGATAGGGTAGATCCAATGAATATTCACCATCACCACCCACTGGATTATCGCAATGGACCCAAAATAGGCTGCTACCAGTGTCAAAAGCAACAGTTTGTTGGGCAGGTGGTTCGCTCATTTCAAAAGATTCAAGAAACAAGGAAACTTTACGTCACGTTGCTAAACTTGCTTGGAAATCACTCTGATCAGTGAATCCTTCGGTTTGCATCGACAAAAAGTTTAACCGAGCCAACGAAATCTCCATATCTCTTTCCACTTGATCTTCAAGTTTGGCGGTCTGATCGAAATACGGAGAGCCTACAACATTATGATAAATTTGTTTTGTCACTGTCCTGTTTGATGTGGGGCTGTTTAGTACTGTACTTAGAATTAGGCAGGTAATGGTAAAAGTTAAGGCAAGGGAAAAGGCTTGAAAACGTCGCATATCCCCTCTAACAGCATATATCAAAGGTTTCAAAGAAATACACAGAAAAAGGAGGGAACAATTCGATGTGCATTGTGATATAATATCCAACTATCAATATCTATATCTATATGTATTGCAGAAGGGGTTTTTAGCAGAGACTCTCTCAATGGCTTCTAAACTTCTCATTCTTTTTTCTAGATTTTTGTATTAATTTTAATACATAAAAAGTAGTGGGTTGTAACCAACCTTATCACCAATCAAATTTAAATTTAAAATATTTCCACTATCTCTTAACTCATCCTACAACCACTCCTACAAATCCTCTAATCATCATCCCACGTTTCCCTCCACATTCCCTCCCGCGTTTCCCACTCCAATTAAGAGTCCACTCCAATTAATGTATTGCAGAAGGCGTTTTTAGCAGAGACCCTCTCAATGGCTTCTAAACTTCTCATTCTTTTTTCTAAATTTTTGTATTTATTTTAATACATAAAAAGTAGTGGGTTATAACCAACCTTATCATCAATTAAATTTAAATTTAAAATATTCCCACTTATCTCTTAATTCATCCTACAACCACTCCTACAAATCCTCTAATCATCATCTCACGTTTCCCCCCACACACGTTTCCCACTCCAATTAAGAGTACTCCAATTTAAGAATTCCACCCCAATTAAAACTCCTCCAAACATAGCTTCCTCCTTCAATTCTCTTGCATGCTCATTCGTATTTTTTGGTAAACCAAAATAAGAATCTATTATCACTTTCATCTTTCTTGTGGTGTCAATCCAATTCTGTGTCATCCCATGAATCAAATGAACCCTAACAAGTCCGAATACATGCCACGTATATCCAAACTGGTGATTAATCGAAATAGCAATACTACTTTATGAGTCTCTAATCTCTTTCAGTCTTCTCTTGCGGGATTTATTACTTGTTTGTGTCATCACTGTCGGATCACCCTCTCAGTGTCATCTTCATCACCACCATTTTTAGTTAGGGTTTTAAATGAAGTCCCGATTTTGCCGCAAATAATGCTTATCCATGCATATTTTCGTGGTCAACTAGTGCTTGATAACTGTGTTATGGGTCCTAAGGATCGTCTCATGAATTTTACATCCCTCTCAAGCCAGCTTTAAATAAGGTCTGTAGTGAAGATATGTTGGAAGTTTTACCAGTCAATGGTGGTAGCGGTAGTGGCCGGCGTTTGTGGCGTAAGTGGCAGCACGTCCTTTTTTCAGCTGTGCCTATAAGAGAAGATCCGGCAAGACTAAACATGAACATGGTCATGGGGATTTGCTTTGTCCCTACACAATATTGCATGGGGTATCAGCAGCATCTTTGACTGCTCTAAATTGCCTGGAGCAGTGCTGATTCATGTTAGCCTTTGGAGCAAAACCATTTAACAGTGGAGAAGAAGGGAAAAAAGGAAAGAAAAGATAAAAGAAAAAGAAAAAGAAGAAAATGAGAGAAGAGGAAAAGAAAAAGAATTAGGAAGAGAATGTTCTCTCTCTACATTCCGGACGGTTGCAGGGGCTTTTCCCCACTTTATTTGAGAGTACCTTCGGAACAAAATTGTAGACTGTTAATCTCTTAAACCATTTTCAGGAGGCTCACGCATAATTTTTACACGTATACATCACTTGCAGGTGGCACAATCAGTTATAAGTTAATATTCATGGCAATTTGACTAATGAGGGGCTTTGTAAACATTTAAGTATGCTACAGCATTTGCGAGAAAAACATGAATTACTGCAGTCTAGACATTTGTTGAATAATAAAAAAAAAGATGTCAGACTTGCATATCTTTGTCAATTCAGGCTATCAGATCCAGAATGTATATGTTGGGAACACTGATTTTGTTCATGAAGTTCAACATTTGACGCACACTTGAGAGATGAAGTCTACTACATGTAAGGCAAACTACTTATCCCATCCTTCCATTACGGGTTCAGCTTGGAAGGAATCAAATCACACTGCGAATACAAGTGTATTAATCATTCCACAAAGCTCTACAGTCAATTCCTTGAAAAGTAAGTTGCTTAGTTTCCAAATCAAATGCCATGTAGAAATATTATTGGAGATTAATCCCAATAAAATTAAATTTATATCCCAACTATGAAGCGTCCACCACATTAAAGCATACCTTACCAGAATATTGTTGAAAGATGTTCTCGTAGTCCAGTTCCACTGTTGAATCATTCGTAAAATGAAACGGTACAGTAGGAACCCCAATGAAATCTGTGTAGAGATTTCCCCTGTAACAAAGCTTAGTTACATATGTCCCATGGTAGTCCGCTCTCTCAAGTGAATCTCCAACCAAGTCTACAATCTCGTTTTGTAATTTCCACTATGCCATTGGCTGAAGAGCACTAGAACTTGCACCAGAATCAAAAGCTGCACCACCTTTATGATTTGACATTTTCAGTTGTTCATTGTCAATGTCAAGCATCTTACCTCCAAAACTTATGCCTTCTAGGTCTGCATAGTATTTGAAACCATCAATCTGAAAAGGAGTTGAATCTCCTCCAGTGGCTAAATTCTTTCCAACGATTAGTATATTTTTATAATAGCTAGAATCAACTAATTTTTCAATACAATAAGAAAATTCACCAGATCCCAATTGTGATTGTAAAGAATGTTTTGCGATCCCAAGTTCAAGCAGTCCATTGTAGTTATTGGCTGTTGTTTCTGCTTCATGTGAGCATCCAAGAACTACATCGTTGATAAGTGATCTTTTATTGTGGGAGGACTTAAAAATAAATCTTTCAGACGCAAGTATCCCTCTTGAAAATCCAGTTCCATATTGCATATAATATTTGCATGATTTTTTGTCACAAAAGCACCAAGTGACATTGTTACAATATTCATGACAGTCTGCTAAATTTGAAAAAGTTGAGGACCCTGCAGAATTATAGGGTGGATCTAACGAATATTCACCATCACCACCCACTGGATTACCGCAATGGACCAAAAATAGGCTGCTACCAGTGTCAAAAGCAACAGTTTGTTGGAAAAGTTTTTCGCTCATTTCAAAACATGCAAGAAACAAGGAAACTTTACGTCGTGTTGCTAAACTTGCTTGGAAATCACTCTGATCAGTGAATCCTTCGGCTTGCATCGACAAAAAGTTTAACCAAGCCAACGAAATCTCCATATCTCTATCCACTTGATCTTCAAGTTTGGCGGTCTGATCGAAATACGGAGAGCCAACAACATTATGATAAATTTGTTTTGTCACTGTCCTGTTGGATGTGGGGCTGTTTAGTATTGTACTTAGAAATAGGCAGGTAATGGTAAAAGTTAAGGCAAGGGAAAAGGCTTGAAAACGTCGCATATCCCCTCTAACAGCATATATCAAAGGTTTTAAAGAAAAACGCAGCAAAAGGACGGAACAATTCGATGTGCATTGTGATATAATATCCAACTATCAATATCTATATCTATATGTATTGCAGAAGGGGTTTTTAGCAGAGACTCTCTCAATGGCTTCTAAACTTCTCATTCTTTTGTCTAGATTTTTGTATTAATTTTAATACATAAAAAGTAGTGGGTTGTAACCAACCTTATCACCAATCAAATTTAAATTTAAAATATTTCCACTATCTCTTAACTCATCCTACAACCACTCCTACAAATCCTCTAATCATCATCCCACGTTTCCCTCCACATTCCCTCCCGCGTTTCCCACTCCAATTAAGAGTCCACTCCAATTAATGTATTGCAGAAGGCGTTTTTAGCAGAGACCCTCTCAATGGCATCTAAACTTCTCATTCTTTTTTCTAAATTTTTGAATTTATTTTAATACATAAAAAGTAGTGGGTTATAACCAACCTTATCATCAATTAAATTTAAATTTAAAATATTCCCATTATCTCTTAATTCATCCTACAACCACTCCTACAAATCTTCTAATCATCATCTCACGTTTCTCCCCACATTTCCCACTCCAATTAAGTGTACTCCAATTTAAGAATTTCACCCCAATTAAAACTCCTCCAAACAAAGCTTCCTCCTTCAATTCTCTTGCATGCTCATTCGTATTTTTTGGTAAACCAAAATAAGAATCTATTATCACTTTCATCTTTCTTATGGTGTCAATCCTATTCTGTGTCATCCCATGAATCAAATGAACCCTAACAAGTCCGAATACATGCCACGTATATCCGAACTGGTGATTAATCGAAATAGCAATACTACTTTATGAGTCTCTAATCTCTTTCAGTCTTCTCTTGCGGGATTTATTACTTGTTTGTGTTATCACTGTCGGATCACCCTCTCAGTGTCATCTTCATCACCACCATTTTTAGTTAGGGTTTTAAATGAAGTCCCGATTTTGCCACAAATAATGCTTATCCATGCATATTTTCGTGGTCAACTAGAGCTTGATAACTGTGTTATGGGTCCTAAGGATCGTCTCAGCAATTTTACATCCCTCTCAAGCCAGCTTTAAATTAGGTCTGTAGTGAAGATATGTTGAAAGTTTTACCAGTCAATGGTGGTAGCCGGTTGTAGCCGGCGTTTGTGGCGCAAGTGGCAGCACGTCCTTTTTTCAGTTGTGTCTATAAGAGAAGATCCGGCAAGACTAAACATGAACATGGACATGGGGATTTGCTTTGTCCCTACACAATATTGCATGGTGTATCAGCAGCATCTTTGACTGCTCTAAATTGCCTGGAGCAGTGCTGATTCATGTTAGCCTTTGGAGCAAAACCATTTAACAGTGGAGAAGAAGGGAAAAAAGGAAAGAAAAGATAAAAGAAAAAGAAAAAAAAGAAAATGAGAGAAGTGGAAAAGAAAAAGAATTAGGAAGAGAATGTTCTCTCTCTACATTCCGGACGGTTGCAGGGGCTTTTCCCCACTTTATTTGAGAGTACCTTCGGAACAAAATTGTAGACTGTTAATCTCATAAACCATTTTGAGGAGGCTCACGCATAATTTTTACACGTATACATCACTTGCAGGTGGCACAATCAGTTATAAGTTAATATTCATGGCAATTTGAAAAATGAGGGGCTTTGTAAACATTTAAGTATGCCACAACATTTGCGAGAAAAACATGAATTACTGCAGTCTAGACATTTGTTGAATAATAAAAAAAAAGATGTCAAACTTTCATATCTTTGTCAATTCAGGCTATCAGATCCAGAATGTATATGTTAGAAACACTGATTTTGTTCTTGAAGTTCAACATTTGACGCACACTTGAGAGATGAAGTCTACTACATGTAAGGCAAACTACTTACCCATCCTTCCATTATGGGTTCAGCTTGGAAGGAATCAAATCACACTGCGAATACAAGTGTATTAATCATTCCACAAAGCTCTACAGTCAATTCCTTGAAAAGTAAGTTGCTTAGTTTCCAAATCAAATGCCATGTAGAAATATTATTGGAGATTAATCCCAGTAAAATTAAATTTATATCCCAGCTATGAAGCGTCCACCACATTAAAGCATACCTTACCAGAATATTGTTGAAAGATGTTCTCGTAGTCCAGTTCCACTGTTGAATCATTCGCAAAATGAAACGGTACAGTAGGAACCCCAATGAAATCTGTGTAGAGATTTCCCCTGTAACAAAGCTTAGTTACATATGTCCCATGGTAGTCCGCTCTCTCAAGTGAATCTCCAACCAAGTCTACAATCTCTTTTTGTAATTTCCACTATGCCATTGGCTGAAGAGCACTAGAACTTGCACCAGAATCAAAAGCTGCACCACCCTTATGATTTGACATTTTCAGTTGTTCATTGTCAATGTCAACCATCTTACCTCCAAAACTTATGCCTTCTAGGTCTGCATAGTATTTGAAACCATCAATCTGAAAAGGAGTTGAATCTCCTCCAGTGGCTAAATTCTTTCCAACGATTAGTATATTTTTATCATAGCTAGAATCAACTAATTTTTCAATACAATAAGAAAATTCACCAGATCCCAATTGTGATTGTAAAGAATGTTTTGCGATCCCAAGTTCAAGCAGTCCATTGTAGTTATTGGCTGTTGTTTCTGCTTCATGTGAGCATCCAAGAACTACATCGTTGATAAGTGATCTTTTATTGTGGGAGGACTTAAAAATAAATCTTTCAGACGCAAGTATCCCTCTTGAAAATCCAGTTCCATATTGCATATAATATTTGCATGATTTTTTGTCACAAAAGCACCAAGTGACATTGTTACAATATTCATGACAGTCTGCTAAATTTGAAAAAGTTGAGGACCCTGCAGAATTATAGGGTGGATCTAACGAATATTCACCATCACCACCCACTGGATTACCGCAATGGACCAAAAATAGGCTGCTACCAGTGTCAAAAGCAACAGTTTGTTGGAAAAGTTTTTCGCTCATTTCAAAACATGCAAGAAACAAGGAAACTTTACGTCGTGTTGCTAAACTTGCTTGGAAATCACTCTGATCAGTGAATCCTTCGGCTTGCATCGACAAAAAGTTTAACCAAGCCAACGAAATCTCCATATCTCTATCCACTTGATCTTCAAGTTTGGCGGTCTGATCGAAATACGGAGAGCCAACAACATTATGATAAATTTGTTTTGTCACTGTCCTGTTGGATGTGGGGCTGTTTAGTATTGTACTTAGAAATAGGCAGGTAATGGTAAAAGTTAAGGCAAGGGAAAAGGCTTGAAAACGTCGCATATCCCCTCTAACAGCATATATCAAAGGTTTTAAAGAAAAACGCAGCAAAAGGACGGAACAATTCGATGTGCATTGTGATATAATATCCAACTATCAATATCTATATCTATATGTATTGCAGAAGGGGTTTTTAGCAGAGACTCTCTCAATGGCTTCTAAACTTCTCATTCTTTTGTCTAGATTTTTGTATTAATTTTAATACATAAAAAGTAGTGGGTTGTAACCAACCTTATCACCAATCAAATTTAAATTTAAAATATTTCCACTATCTCTTAACTCATCCTACAACCACTCCTACAAATCCTCTAATCATCATCCCACGTTTCCCTCCACATTCCCTCCCGCGTTTCCCACTCCAATTAAGAGTCCACTCCAATTAATGTATTGCAGAAGGCGTTTTTAGCAGAGACCCTCTCAATGGCATCTAAACTTCTCATTCTTTTTTCTAAATTTTTGAATTTATTTTAATACATAAAAAGTAGTGGGTTATAACCAACCTTATCATCAATTAAATTTAAATTTAAAATATTCCCATTATCTCTTAATTCATCCTACAACCACTCCTACAAATCTTCTAATCATCATCTCACGTTTCTCCCCACATTTCCCACTCCAATTAAGTGTACTCCAATTTAAGAATTTCACCCCAATTAAAACTCCTCCAAACAAAGCTTCCTCCTTCAATTCTCTTGCATGCTCATTCGTATTTTTTGGTAAACCAAAATAAGAATCTATTATCACTTTCATCTTTCTTATGGTGTCAATCCTATTCTGTGTCATCCCATGAATCAAATGAACCCTAACAAGTCCGAATACATGCCACGTATATCCGAACTGGTGATTAATCGAAATAGCAATACTACTTTATGAGTCTCTAATCTCTTTCAGTCTTCTCTTGCGGGATTTATTACTTGTTTGTGTTATCACTGTCGGATCACCCTCTCAGTGTCATCTTCATCACCACCATTTTTAGTTAGGGTTTTAAATGAAGTCCCGATTTTGCCACAAATAATGCTTATCCATGCATATTTTCGTGGTCAACTAGAGCTTGATAACTGTGTTATGGGTCCTAAGGATCGTCTCAGCAATTTTACATCCCTCTCAAGCCAGCTTTAAATTAGGTCTGTAGTGAAGATATGTTGAAAGTTTTACCAGTCAATGGTGGTAGCCGGTTGTAGCCGGCGTTTGTGGCGCAAGTGGCAGCACGTCCTTTTTTCAGTTGTGTCTATAAGAGAAGATCCGGCAAGACTAAACATGAACATGGACATGGGGATTTGCTTTGTCCCTACACAATATTGCATGGTGTATCAGCAGCATCTTTGACTGCTCTAAATTGCCTGGAGCAGTGCTGATTCATGTTAGCCTTTGGAGCAAAACCATTTAACAGTGGAGAAGAAGGGAAAAAAGGAAAGAAAAGATAAAAGAAAAAGAAAAAGAAGAAAATGAGAGAAGTGGAAAAGAAAAAGAATTAGGAAGAGAATGTTCTCTCTCTACATTCCGGACGGTTGCAGGGGCTTTTCCCCACTTTATTTGAGAGTACCTTCGGAACAAAATTGTAGACTGTTAATCTCATAAACCATTTTGAGGAGGCTCACGCATAATTTTTACACGTATACATCACTTGCAGGTGGCACAATCAGTTATAAGTTAATATTCATGGCAATTTGAAAAATGAGGGGCTTTGTAAACATTTAAGTATGCCACAACATTTGCGAGAAAAACATGAATTACTGCAGTCTAGACATTTGTTGAATAATAAAAAAAAAGATGTCAAACTTTCATATCTTTGTCAATTCAGGCTATCAGATCCAGAATGTATATGTTAGAAACACTGATTTTGTTCTTGAAGTTCAACATTTGACGCACACTTGAGAGATGAAGTCTACTACATGTAAGGCAAACTACTTACCCATCCTTCCATTATGGGTTCAGCTTGGAAGGAATCAAATCACACTGCGAATACAAGTGTATTAATCATTCCACAAAGCTCTACAGTCAATTCCTTGAAAAGTAAGTTGCTTAGTTTCCAAATCAAATGCCATGTAGAAATATTATTGGAGATTAATCCCAGTAAAATTAAATTTATATCCCAGCTATGAAGCGTCCACCACATTAAAGCATACCTTACCAGAATATTGTTGAAAGATGTTCTCGTAGTCCAGTTCCACTGTTGAATCATTCGCAAAATGAAACGGTACAGTAGGAACCCCAATGAAATCTGTGTAGAGATTTCCCCTGTAACAAAGCTTAGTTACATATGTCCCATGGTAGTCCGCTCTCTCAAGTGAATCTCCAACCAAGTCTACAATCTCTTTTTGTAATTTCCACTATGCCATTGGCTGAAGAGCACTAGAACTTGCACCAGAATCAAAAGCTGCACCACCCTTATGATTTGACATTTTCAGTTGTTCATTGTCAATGTCAAGCATCTTACCTCCAAAACTTATGCCTTCTAGGTCTGCATAGTATTTCAACCGTCAATCTGAAAAGGAGTTGAATCTCCTCCAGTGGCTAAATTCTTTCCAACGATTAGTATATTTTTATCATAGCTAGAATCAACTAATTTTTCAATACAATAAGAAAATTCACCAGATCCCAATTGTGATTGTAAAGAATGTTTTGCTCTCCCAAGTTCAAGCAGTCCATTGTAGTTATTGGCTGCTGTTTCTGCTTCATGTGAGCATCCAAGAACTACATCGTTGATATGTGATCCTTTATTGTGGGAGGACTTAAAAATAAATCTCTCAGACGCAAGTATCCCTCTTGAAAATCCAGTTCCATATTGCATATAATATTTGCATGATTTTTTGTCACAAAAGCACTGAGTGACATTGTAACAATATTCATGACAGTCTGCTAAATTTGAAAAAGTTGAGGACCCTGCAGAATTATAGGGTGGATCCAATAAATATTCACCATCACCACCCATTGGATTATCGCAATGGACCTAAAATAGGCTGCTACCCGTGTCAAAAGCAACAGTTTGTTGGACAGGTGGTTCGCTCATTTCAAAACATGCAAGAAACAAGGAAACTTTACCTCGCGTTGCTAAACTTGCTTGGAAATCACTCTGATCAGTGAATCCTTCGGCTTGCATCGACAAAAAGTTTAACCGAGCCAACGAAATCTCCATATCTCTATCCACTAGATCTTCAAGTTTGGCGGTCTGATCGAAATACGGTGAGCCAACAACATTATGATAAATTTGTTTTGTCACTGTCCTGTTGGATGTGGGGCTGTTTAGTATTGTACTTGGAAATAGGCAGGTAATGGTAAAAGTTAAGGCAAGGGAAAAGGCTTGAAAACGTCGCATATCCCCTCTAACAGCATATATCAAAGGTTTCAAAGAAAAACGCAGAAAAAGGAGGGAACAATTCGATGTGCATTGTGATATAATATCCAACTATCAATATCTATATCTATATGTATTGCGGAAGGGGTTTTAGCGGAGACTCTCTCAATGACTTCTAAACTTCTCATTCTTTTTTCTAGATTTTTGTATTAATTTTAATACATAAAAAGTAGTGGGTTGTAACCAACCTTATCACCAATCAAATTTAAATTTAAAATATTCTCACTGTCTCTTAACTCATCCTACAACCACTCCTATAAATCCTCTAATCATCATCCCACGTTTCCCTCCACATTCCCTCACGCGTTTCCCACTTCAATTTAGAGTCCACTCCAATTAATGTATTGCAGAAGGCGTTTTTAGCAGAGACCCTCTCAATGGTTTTTAAATTTCTCGTTCTTTTTTCTAGATTTTTGTATTTTTTTTAATACATAAAAAATAGTGGGTTATAACCAACCTTATCATCAATTAAATTTAAATTTAAAATATTCCCACTATCTCTTAACTCATCCGACAACCCCTCCTACAAATCCTCTAATCATCATCTCACGTTTCCCCCCACATTTCCTCCCGTGTTTCCCACTCCAATTAAGAGTCCTCCAATTTAAGAATTTCACCCCAATTAAAACTCCTCCAAACATAGCTTCCACCTTCAATTCTCTTGCATGCTCATTCGTATTTTTTGGTAAGTCAAAATAAGAATCTATTATCACTTTCATCTTTCTTGTGGTGTCAATCCAATTCTGTGTCATCCCATGAATCAAATGAACCCTAACAAGTCCGAATACATGCCACGTATATCCAAACTGGTGATTAATCGAAATAGCAATACTACTTTATGAGTCTCTAATCTCTTTCAGTCTTCTCTTGCGGGATTTATTACTTGTTTGTGTCATCACTGTCGGATCACCCTCTCAGTGTCATCTTCATCACCACCATTTTTAGTTAGGATTTTAAATGAAGTCCCGATTTTGCCGCAAATAATGCTTATCCATGCATATTTTTATGGTCAACTAGTGCTTGATAACTGTGTTATGGGTCCTAAGGATCGTCTCATGAATTTTACATCCCTCTCAAGCTAGCTTTAAATAAGGTCTGTAGTGAAGATATGTTGGAAGTTTTACCAGTCAATGTTGGTAGCTGGTAGTGGCCGGCGTTTGTGGCACAAGTGGCAGCACGTCCTATTTTCAGCTGTGCCTATAAGAGAAGATCCAGCAAGACTAAACAAGAACATGGTCATGGGGATTTGCTTTGTCCCTACACAATATTGCATGGGGTATCAGCAGCATCTTTGACTGCTCTAAATTGCCTAGAGCAGTGCTGATTCTTGTTAGCCTTTGGAGCAAAACCATTTAACCGTGGAGAAGAAGGGAAAAAAAGGAAAGAAAAGATAAAAGAAAAAGAAAAAGAAGAAATGGAGAGAAGAGGAAAAGAAAAAGAATTAGGAATAGAATGTTCTCTCTCTACATTCCGGACGATTGCAGGGGCTTTTCCCTACTTTATTTGAGAGTACCTTCGGAACAAAATTGTAGACTGTTAATCTCAAAAACCATTTTCAGGAGGCTCACGCATAATTTTTTCACGTATACATCACTTGCAGGTGGCACAATCAGTTATAAGTTAATATTCATGGCAATTTGAAAAATGAGGGGCTTCGTAAACATTTAAGTATGCCACAGCATTTGCGAGAAAAACATGAATTACTGCAGTCTAGACATTTGTTGAATAATAAAAAAAAAGATGTCAGACTTGCATATCTTTGTCAATTTAGGCTATCAAATCCAGAATGTATATGTTGGGAACACTGATTTTGTTCTTGAAGTTCAACATTTGACGCACACTTGAGAGATGAAGTCTACTACATGTAAGGCAAACTACTTATCCCATCCTTCCATTACGGGTTCAGCTTGGAAGGAATCAAATCACACTGCGAATACAAGTGTATTAATCATTCCACAAAGCTCTACAGTCCATTCCTTGAAAAGTAAGTTGCTTAGTTTCCAAATCAAATGCCATGTAGAAATATTATTGGAGATTAATCCCAATAAAATTAAATTTATATCCTAGCTATGAAGCGTCCACCACATTTAAGCATACCTTACCAGAATATTGTTGAAAGATGTTCTCGTAGTCCAGTTCCACTGTTGAATCATTAGCAAAATGAAATGGTACAGGAGAAACCCCAATGAAATCTGTGTAGAGATTTTCCCTGTAACAAAGCTTAGTTACATGTCCCATGGTAGTCCGCTCTCTCAAGTGAATCTCCAACCAAGTCTACAATCTCTTTGTGTAATTTTCACTATGCCATTGGCTGAAGAACACTAGAACTTGCACCAGAATCAAAAGCTGCACCACCTTTATGATTTGATATTTTCAGTTGTTCATTGTCAATGTCAAGCATCTTACCTCCAAAACTTATGCCTTCTAAGTCTGCATAGTATTTGAAGCCATCAATCTAAAAAGGAGTTGAATCTCCTCCAGTGGCTAAATTCTTTCCATCGATCAGTATATTTTTATCATAGCTAGAATCACCTAATTTTTCAATACAATAAGAAAATTCACCAGATTCCAATTGTGATAGTAAAGAATGTTTTGCTGTCCCAAGTTCAAGCAGTCCATTGTAGTTATTGGCTGCTGTTTCTGCTTCATGTGAGCATCCAAGAACTACATCGTTGATAAGTGACCTTTATTGTGGGAGGACTTAAAAATAAATCTCTCGGACGCAAGTATCCCTCTTGAAAATCCAGTTCCATATTGCATATAATATTTGCATGATTTTTTGTCACAAAAGCATTGAGTGGCATTGTTACAATATTCATGACAATTTGCTAAATTTGAAAAATTTGAGGACCCTGCAGAATTATAGGTTGGATCCCATCCTTACATTGTCTCCTTATATTATGAGAAATTTTCATTTCTCTTACATTAGCTTCCTAAACATTCAATTTCTTTTAGATATATCTTCTCTGGTACAAATGTTTTGAAACTATTAAAACACAAATTTGGTTACTATTTCAATAAAGTGTAGCTTTGATACTTTCAAAACACAAAAACACAGTAACAAAAATCTAATTTTTATTTGAAATTTTCTAGCATAATAACAACATTATTTTAGGTGTATAATGCTCCCCCTATTGGCCATTGATCCTAGCTCCGGCACTGCTTTTAGACATATTTGCCAATTTAATTTGGATTACCTTTTTATGCACTGACAGTGTAATAATTTTTTACATTAGCAACTTTGGTTATATACCACACGTGCATTATTTAAATTTCAAATTTGAATTCTTATTATGTGGTATGATTTAAATTTGCTAGTGTAAAAAAAATATACATTAAAGTGTATAAAAAAGTTATCCATTTAATTTCACGCCTGTCAAACAATTAACTCCTAAAGCCCTTTTATTAACCTATCTTAATTTTACCAACTCCTCTCTCTATGTTTCATCCTTTCCAACTTCTCTCTACTTTTTTACATCTTCTCAAAGGCTTCTTCAAGTGTTCGTTTTCCTAATAAAGTCTTTTCTAAAATTTTTTAGTGAGAGTTTTAAGTTTCTCCTAGGATTCTCAGTGAAAATTTTCTATTCTTTTATGGATTCTGTGAGGACCCGAAAATTTTCTTATTTTTATAGAATATTACTGGAATATTTAAATGATTATTCACTTATTTTCTTCGAATTATTTATTTCGACCATTTTAAATCCATTTATATGGAACGACACCTCTTTATATTTTTAAAGCGTTTTGTTGAAAAATTCGCTTTTCGAAAATTTGTTTAGTCCGAAACGACGGGTACACGTTTTTCTAGGCTATACTTGAATCGGGAGTGTATTAATATTGGAGAATTAAGAATGAGCAATAATAGATTAAAAAAGGTTAATGGAGGAATTAATACTCAATTCACGTGAGGACTCGTAAAATTATTATTTTTAAAACCCCTAATTTTGGCTCAATTAATTATCTATTTGGATTTTTGCCCCGAATATTATTTTCTATCCTTATTAGATCTAAATACATGGTTTTATAGCTTCGTTATATTTTTAAAGTGTCTCGTTTCAAAAATTATTTTCTTATAAGCTTGTTTAGTGAAAAGGTGAAAACGTGTCCAAACACTTTAGCCAATTGGGAATACAATAAGCTCGAAAATTTAAGACATATACAATGGTTCTAAAATAGGTAAATTTAGGTTTAAGTACTCAAGTGATAGTTAGTGGTACGATCGTTATAAGAATTTCTCGAAAGTTTCATTTTATCGCGCCTAAATTGGAAATATGTGTTTTCACGTACGCGCTTAATTGAGGGACTTTGGACCATTATTTTGGGACAATTGAGAATGAATAATTTTTATATGAATATAAGTGCCTAAGAGGTTTAGTGCACTAGTGCAACAAACTTAAGAGAAATCGAGCACAAAAAGCACCCGTATGCGCACCAATTGCGGTTGACTTTTGTGGCCTTAAAATATTAGACGTCAAGCTTCATTTGTACGCAAAGGAATCAGACCAACATTTCATTTCTCCTAGCTGCCATGGACGGATAGCTGACTGCAAAGGAACAACCGCAGCTCTTCACCATTTCCTCTACAAAACTCACTCAAATCACCACCAAATCTTCTCAAAATTTAGCACTACTTAGCCTAAGCCTTGGAGTTCACATCTAGCTAAAAAGGGGAGGATTTTCACGGCTCACTTAGGAGAAAGGAGGGACCGAATCTCTGACTGAGACATCAACTAGAGTAAGCTTTAATTTAGCCTTCTAATTTCAATTTTTGGAAGTTCTAGTATATCTTTTAGCTCTTAATTTCTTATGGGTTGTTGTTGATGTTGGAAAAAAACGGAAGGTGGGCTCTATGAACTCCCACCTCTGTCTTGATGGCTGATATGGTGATTGATGCTGTTTATAATGTTGATTTAGTGTTTGAAATGGTGGATTAATGGAGTTTAATTAGTAGAAACCTCAAGGAACTCATGGGATAGAAATTTTTGATTTTACCCCTGCCTGTCCGGTTATTTTAAGGCCAATTTTTGATGATCTAATGGCTTGAATATGATGTTTATATGTTGTATTAGTTGTGCAAAAATTTTCATTGGAAAATATTGAGTTTTAGTTGGTCAAATGAATTTATTTCCCAAAGCTAGTAATCTGGAAACTGTTTTCGTAATGACCAGACCAGTGTTCGTATTTCGGCCGTAACCTTGTCCTCCAATGTTGAAATCGAGTTCCGTTGGTGGCATTTGAAACTAGACATCCACACCTTTTCAACGGTGTAAAATGCACATTCTGGTTCCATGTGTGTGAGCCGCACCACTCTTCTGAATTCAGCTGTTCTGTTTCTCTGTTCCGTTGGAACGATTTGATGATGCTGCAACTTTAGGCTTAATTTCGAGCCAGTTGCATGCTGAATCTTAAAACGATTTCTTCTGTGAAATTATAGCCCTATGAATGTAGTTTCTAACACTATCAACCATTCTCAAATTTGAGTTAAATTGAGTGAGTTATGATCAAAATACGGTGACTGCCTTGTTCTTGAAAACCTTGGATTTAGACAGATTTGATGTGAGACTTGTTGTGGTCTTACTAAATGAATTTCTTGGTGCTAAACACCTACCAAATGTACCATGAATGTTTCTTAGACTTTTCTTGTATAAATGAACCATGTTTGGAGGTTTTCCTTAGCCGAATGTTTGGAAACGGAGAGAAAGGGAGCTAAAGGCAGTTTTGCCTTAGTATTTCAAAACTTTGGTTGATTGGTTAACCATCTTCCCGAAGGTATTTTTCCACGAAATTTGATAGAGAAATACCCTTCATATAGGAGTACTATACTGAAAAATTTGGTACCAATCCAAGTCCGTTTCGACACTTAACTAAAGGTCCAAAGTCGGAAACCCAAATCTGGAAATTGTTCAACAGTCTTGAATTTTTCCCAAATTTGAGCTACCATATCTTGGTGCTCGAAACCCCGATTCTCGATCCGCTTGTTCTG
>NW_020862290.1:0-13941 GCF_003713205.1 Coffea eugenioides | reverse complement strand
GAATATATGATTTATTTCTTGATTTGAAGAGTTTTGGTGAAGTTTTCCATTTTATGATGAATTTGCTGGTTTAATATGAATGGGATGTTGTGGCCTTGTATGATGAATGGTAATGGTTTAAAATGACTCTAGTAGGTGTGAATAGTTGATAATTGCACTCAATTTTGGATTTGGAAGAATTTCTGGAAAATTAGGGTTCTTGGTTGAACATTCTGTCCGAAATTTTAGGTCATAGATAGAGGCCGAATTGGACTTTACTCAAAACATGAAAGTTGTAGGTATTGATGAGGTTGAAGTTCCTGCAAAATTTCAGGGTATTTGGAGTAGTATAGAGTGAGTTATGACGTTTTTACCGTTGCTGTTTTTGGTGAACAGAATGTCCGAACTGCGATAGTAATTGTCCATTTTGACTGGAATTGCTTTGGATTTTGCTGATGGTGTCTTCTGATGACATGTAGCTTGATGTCTTAGCTATCATATACCTTTGGAATAAATGAATTTGGACCTTTGTAGACTGAGTTGGACGAATTACAGCATTGTGTGATTTGGGAACCTGCAATTACGGTTCTGGGTTGGTTTTCTGCATTTTTGACCTAGTTGTGCTAGGATTTGGACTGAGTGACCTTCTACATTGTTGTAGCCATGGTTCTTAGCTTCGAAACGGTGGGTCTTGAACCTCCATCCGATACTCGTAATACCTTTGGTGCCATTACCGCAAAAGGACGTCAAAACTGTTTTCTGGTTTTGAGCAATTGTGGTTAATTGCTATGTGATTGGGTTTGATTGTAGGATGGAAAGGATGAATTTATGGGGAAATGCTGTCCGATTTTTAATAGCGTTGGTTAACTTAAGTTTCATGTGAAAGGCTTGGACTTGAATGATGGAATTGGCTATATTGAACAAGGATTATGAGCCGTGGAGGTGAGTGACCTTAAACTACTTGCAACGTTACTTTAAAATGTTTCTTGCATCGTTTCTTTGATTGCATATCCTGTGTGCCGGCATATAAGTTCTTGACATGTTTTGGCTCAAATGAGTACTTGGAATTCGTGTGCTAGACTCCGACGTCTCCTCCACCGTTTAATGTTCCTGTAGAGCACCAATGGGCTCAATGTTCAATGTTCAATGTTAAATGATTGTTTGGAGCGTTGGACGTCTAAGTACCATGATTTCACTGGCTCATGAGAGAAGTGAAAGTGCATTGATTGTTGAAGCATGACATTATTGAAATGAACGATTGTGAAACTGATTTGATAACTGAATTTCTTGGTTACTCGCTGAGCTTCTAGCTCACCCCAAAATGTTTTATTCCCCTCCACAGGGCTCAAGGCGAAGGGAAGGGCTTGTAGTGTTTAATCCTGGATTATTTCATGTATGGATTGAATTTGGTTTTCCTTTTGTGTAATCATTCATATTGGGATTGTATTGAACGTTTAGAATTGATTGGATGTGTAATAGTCAAGTTTTGGACTTCCTCCTGTATAATCATTGTGACCAAGGATCAGAGTGGCGCAGTGGAAGCGTGGACGCTTCGCTTTTGATATGTAAATGTTGGAATATTTGCTTTATATATGGAGATTTTATCTTGTATTTGTTTGAGACTATAGTGATCGACTGAGTCCCGGCGGGAGAGCTGGGCAGGCGGCCCGTTGACCCCTCTGATTCCCTCAGGGGAAAATGGGGGGTCGTTTGGACAATGTTGGACAGACTAGGCTTCAGATCTCTGTAGTGTATCCTAGGCTTGAAGTTTAGGATGCCGGACTGTGGGATTTGATTGACCTGAGAGATTTTTGCGGGATGGTCTTTGACTCGATTGTACAAATGGAATGTCGAGGACGACATTCTTTTAAGGAGGGAGATTGTGACGCCCCGAAAAAGCTATAAGTGTGAGAACCCGGAAATCGGCCTCCTTTTCTAGGGTTATCTTATTAGAAAAATTCCCCAGATAAAGTTTATGACAAAAAATAGTATTTAAATGATTTTTCTAGTATCGGTTAGTTTTGAGAAATTAAGAAATATTATATTGGACGTGGACCCACTATGCGGTAAGTTCGGAAAAATTCGGCCATTAGGTTAAATTCCGGATACTGTGTAAAATTTATCGGGTGTTAAGAGATAAGTTGAATGTGTGAAGTGATTGATGTGAGAGGGAAAAAGAAACATAAGAATGCATTAATGAGTGTGACAAGTGTCACAATATGATTGGTTGGACTTTATGGTTTACTATTCACATTTTTGACTTTTGACCAAAATTAGTTAATATCTCCAAAAATTCACAAAATTCACCATTTTCTTACCTTGTGTTGGCCGGCCCTCTCTCTTGCAAGAAGGAAGAAAGTTCATCAAATTTCAAGCTTCCATCTCACTCAATCTTCCACAAACAAGAGCTTAGACTAGATTTCACTCCATAAAAACCTTTCTTCTAGTGCTAATAAGTGTATTAGTGAAGTTGATTTGAAGAGCAAAGGTGTCCACAATCCCTATCTCTCTTGATTTATTGGTAAGTGATGCTTGAACACCCTACTACATCTAATGATGCTTATGTTTGGCTTAGAAGTAGCTTGAGTGATGGAATATATGATTTATTTCTTGATTTGAAGAGTTTTGGCGAAGTTTTCCATTTTATGATGAATTTGCTGATTTAATATGAATGGGATGTTGTGGCCTTGTATGATGAATGGTAATGGTTTAAAATGACTCTAGTAGGTGTGAATAGTTGATAATTGCACTCAATTTTGGATTTGGAAGAATTTCTGGAAAATTAGGGTTCTTGGTTGAACATTCTGTCCGAAATTTTAGGTCATAGATAGAGGCCGAATTGGACTTTACTCAAAACATGAAAGTTGTAGGTATTGATGAGGTTGAAGTTCCTGCAAAATTTCAGGGCATTTGGAGTAGTATAGAGTGAGTTATGACGTTTTTACCGTTGCTGTTTTTGCAGTGACAGAATGTCCGAAACTGCGATAGTAATTGCTCCATTTTGACTGGAATTGCTTTGGATTTTGCTTGATGGTGTCTTCTGATGAACATGTACTTGATGTTTCTTAGCTATCATATACCTTTGGAATAAATGAATTTGGACCTTGTAGACTGAGTGGACGAATTACAGCATTGTGTGATTGGACCTGCAATTACGGTTTTGGGTTGGTTTTCTGCATTTTTGACCTAGTTGTGCTAGGATTTGGACTGAGTGACCTTCTACATTGTTGTAGCCATGGTTCTTAGCTTCGAAACGGTGGGTCTTGAACCTCCATCCGATACTCGTAATACCTTTGGTGCCATTACCGCAAAAGGACGTCAAAACTGTTTTCTGGTTTTGAGCAATTGTGGTTAATTGCTATGTGATTGGGTTTGATTGTAGGATGGAAAGGATGAATTTATGGGGAAATGCTGTCTGATTTTTAATAGCGTTGGTTACCTTAAGTTTCATGTGAAAGGCTTGGACTTGAATGATGGAATTGGCTATATTGGACGAGGATTGTGAGCCGTGGAGGTGAGTGACCTTAAACTACTTGCAACGTTACTTTAAAATGTTTCTTGCATCGTTTCTTTGATTGCATATCCTGTGTGCCGGCATATAAGTTCTTGACATGTTTTGGCTCAAATGAGTACTTGGAATTCGTGTGCTAGACTCCGACGTCTCCTCCACCGTTTAATGTTCCTGTAGAGAACCAATGGGCTCAATGTTCAATGTTCAATGTTAATGTTCAATGTTAAATGATTGTTTGGAGCGTTGGACGTCTAAGTACCATGATTTCACTGGCTCATGAGAGAAGTGAAAGTGCATTGATTGTTGAAGCATGACATTATTGAAATGAACGATTGTGAAACTGATTTGATAACTGAATTTCTTGGTTACTCGCTGAGCTTCTAGCTCACCCCAAAATGTTTTATTCCCCTCCACAGGGCTCAAGGCGAAGGGAAGGGCTTGTAGTGTTTAATCCTGGATTATTTCATGTATGCATTGAATTTGGTTTTCCTTTTGTGTAATCATTCATATTGGGATTGTATTGAACGTTTAGAATTGATTGGATGTGTAATAGTCAAGTTTTGGACTTCCTCCTGTATAATCATTGTGACCAAGGATCAGAGTGGCGCAGTGGAAGCGTGGACGCTTCGCTTTTGATATGTAAATGTTGGAATATTTGATTTATATTGGAGATTTTATCTTGTATTTGTTTGAGGACTGTAGTGATCGACTGAGTCCCGGCGAGAGCTGGGCAGGCGGCCGTTGACCCCTCTGGTTCGCCTCAGGGGAAAATGGGGTCGTGACAATTGGTATCAGAGCTTAGGCTTCAGATCTCTGTAGTGTATCCTAGGCTTGAAGTTTAGGATGCCGGACTGTGAGTTTGATTTGACTCTGGAGAGATTTTTGCGGGATGTCTTGACTCGATTGGTACAAGATGGAATGTCGAGGACGACATTCTTTTAAGGAGGGGAGATTGTGACGGCCCGAAAAGTATAAGTGTGAGAACCCGGAAATTTTCGCCTTTTCTAGGGTTTATCTTGATTAGAAAAATTCCCCAGATAAAGTTTATGAGCAAAAATAGTTTTAAAATGATTTTTCTAGTATCGGTTAGTTTTTGAGAAATTAAGAATATATATTGGACGTGGGACCCACTAGTGCGGTAAGTTCGGAAAAATTCGGCCAATTAGGTTAAATTCCGGATACTGTGTAAAATTTATCGGGTGTTAAGAGATAAGTTGAATGTGTGAAGTGATTGATGTGAGAGGAAAAAAGAAAGATAAGAATGCATTAATGAGTGTGACAAGTGTCACAATATGATTGGTTGGACTTTATGGTTTACTATTCACATTTTTGACTTTTGACCAAAATTAGTTAATATCTCCAAAAATTCACAAAATTCACCATTTTCTTACCTTGTGTTGGCCGGCCCACTCTCTTGCAAGAAGGAAGAAAGTTCATCAAATTTCAAGCTTCCATCTCACTCAATCTTCCACAAACAAGAGCTTAGACTAGATTTCACTCCATAAAAACCTTTCTTCTAGTGCTAATAAGTGTATTAGTGAAGTTGATTTGAAGAGCAAAGGTGTCCACAATCCCTATCTCTCTTGATTTATTGGTAAGTGATGCTTGAACACCCTACTACATCTAATGATGCTTATGTTTGGCTTAGAAGTAGCTTGAGTGATGGAATATATGATTTATTTCTTGATTTGAAGAGTTTTGGTGAAGTTTTCCATTTTATGATGAATTTGCTGGTTTAATATGAATGGGATGTTGTGGCCTTGTATGATGAATGGTAATGGTTTAAAATGACTCTAGTAGGTGTGAATAGTTGATAATTGCACTCAATTTTGGATTTGGAAGAATTTCTGGAAAATTAGGGTTCTTGGTTGAACATTCTGTCCGAAATTTTAGGTCATAGATAGATGCCGAATTGGACTTTTCTCAAAACATAAAAGTTGTAGGTATTAATGAGGTTGAAGTGCCTGCAAAATTTCAGAGCATTTGGAGTAGTATAGAGTGAGTTATGACGTTTTTACCGTTGTTGTTTTTGGTGAACAGAATGTCCGAACTGCGATAGTAATTGTCCATTTTGACTGGAATTGCTTTGGATTTTGCTGATGGTGTCTTCTGATGACATGTAGCTTGATGTCTTAGCTATCATATGCCTTTGGAATAAATGCATTTGGACCTGTGTAGACTGAGTTGGACGAATTACAGCATTGTGTGATTTGGGAACCTGCAATTACGGTTCTGGGTTGGTTTTCTGCATTTTTGACCTAGTTGTGCTAGGATTTGGACTGAGTGACCTTCTACATTGTTGTAGCCATGGTTCTTAGCTTCGAAACGGTGGGTCTTGAACCTCCATCCGATACTCGTAATACCTTTGGTGCCATTACCGCAAAAGGACGTCAAAACTGTTTTCTGATTTTGAGCAATTGTGGTTAATTGCTATGTGATTGGGTTTGATTGTAGGATGGAAAGGATGAATTTATGGGGAAATGCTGTCCGATTTTTAATAGCGTTGGTTACCTTAAGTTTCATGTGAAAGGCTTGGACTTGAATGATGGAATTGGCTATATTGGACGAGGATTGTGAGCCGTGGAGGTGAGTGACCTTAAACTACTTGCAACGTTACTTTAAAATGTTTCTTGCATCGTTTCTTTGATTGCATATCCTGTGTGCCGGCATATAAGTTCTTGACATGTTTTGGCTCAAATGAGTACTTGGAATTCGTGTGCTAGACTCCGACGTCTCCTCCACCGTTTAATGTTCCTGTAGAGCACCAATGGGCTCAATGTTCAATGTTCAATGTTAATGTTCAATGTTAATGTTCAATGTTAAATGATTGTTTGGAGCGTTGGACGTCTAAGTACCATGATTTCACTGGCTCATGAGAGAAGTGAAAGTGCATTGATTGTTGAAGCATGACATTATTGAAATGAACGATTGTGAAACTGATTTGATAACTGAATTTCTTGGTTACTCGCTGAGCTTCTAGCTCACCCCAAAATGTTTTATTCCCCTCCACAGGGCTCAAGGCGAAGGAGTGGCTTGTAGTGTTTAATCCTGGATTATTTCATGTATGGATTGAATTTGGTTTTCCTTTTGTGTAATCCTTCATATTGGGATTGTATTGAACGTTTAGAATTGATTGGATGTGTAATAGTCAAGTTTTGGACTTCCTCCTGTATAATCATTGTGACCAAGGATCAGAGTGGCGCAGTGGAAGCGTGGACGCTTCGCTTTTGATATGTAAATGTTGGAATATTTGATTTATATTGGAGATTTTATCTTGTATTTGTTTGAGGACTGTAGTGATCGACTGAGTCCCGGCGAGAGCTGGGCAGGCGGCCGTTGACCCCTCTGGTTCGCCTCAGGGGAAAATGGGGTCGTGACAATTGGTATCAGAGCTTAGGCTTCAGATCTCTGTAGTGTATCCTAGGCTTGAAGTTTAGGATGCCGGACTGTGAGTTTGATTTGACTCTGGAGAGATTTTTGCGGGATGTCTTGACTCGATTGGTACAAGATGGAATGTCGAGGACGACATTCTTTTAAGGAGGGGAGATTGTGACGGCCCGAAAAGTATAAGTGTGAGAACCCGGAAATTTTCGCCTTTTCTAGGGTTTATCTTGATTAGAAAAATTCCCCAGATAAAGTTTATGAGCAAAAATAGTTTTAAAATGATTTTTCTAGTATCGGTTAGTTTTTGAGAAATTAAGAATATATATTGGACGTGGGACCCACTAGTGCGGTAAGTTCGGAAAAATTCGGCCAATTAGGTTAAATTCCGGATACTGTGTAAAATTTATCGGGTGTTAAGAGATAAGTTGAATGTGTGAAGTGATTGATGTGAGAGGAAAAAAGAAAGATAAGAATGCATTAATGAGTGTGACAAGTGTCACAATATGATTGGTTGGACTTTATGGTTTACTATTCACATTTTTGACTTTTGACCAAAATTAGTTAATATCTCCAAAAATTCACAAAATTCACCATTTTCTTACCTTGTGTTGGCCGGCCCTCTCTCTTGCAAGAAGGAAGAAAGTTCAGCAAATTTCAAGCTTCCATCTCACTCAATCTTCCACAAACAAGAGCTTAGACTAGATTTCACTCCATAAAAACCTTTCTTCTAGTGCTAATAAGTGTATTAGTGAAGTTGATTTGAAGAGCTAAGGTGTCCACAATCCCTATCTCTCTTGATTTATTGGTAAGTGATGCTTGAACACCCTACTACATCTAATGATGCTTATGTTTGGCTTAGAAGTAGCTTGAGTGATGGAATATATGATTTATTTCTTGATTTGAAGAGTTTTGGTGAAGTTTTCCATTTTATGATGAATTTGCTGGTTTAATATGAATGGGATGTTGTGGCCTTGTATGATGAATGGTAATGGTTTAAAATGACTCTAGTAGTGTGAATAGTTATAATTGCACTCAATTTTGGATTTGGAAGAATTCTGGAAAATTAGGGTTCTTGGTTGAACAAATTCTGTCCGAAATTTTAGGTCATAGATTAATTGCCGAATTGACTTTTCTTCAAACATTAAAAGTTGTAGGTATTAATGAGTTGAAGTGCCTGCCAAAATTTCAGAGATTGGAGTAGTATAGGTGAGTTATGACGTTTTTACCGTTGTTGTTTTGGTGAACAGAATGTCCGAACTGCGATAGTAATGCCATTTGACTGGAATTGCTTTGGATTTTGCTTGAGTGTCTTCTGATGACATGTAGCTTGATGTCAAGCTATCATATGCCTTTTGGAATAATGCATTTGGACCTGTTAGACTGGAGTTGGACGAAATTACAGCATTGTGTGATTTGGGACCTGCAATTTACGGTTCTGGGTTGGTTTTCTGCATTTTGACCTAGTTTGCTAGGATTTGGACTGAGTGACCTGTCTACATTGTTTGTAGCATGGTTCTTAGCTTTTCGAAACGGGGTCTTGAACCTCCATTCCGATAACTCGTAATAACCTTTGGTGCCATACCGCAAAAAAGGGACGTCAAAAACTGTTTTTCTGGTTTTGAGCAATTGTGGTTAATTGCTATTGTGATTGGGTTTGATTGTAGGATGGAAAAGGATAATTTATGGGAAATGCTGTCCGATTTAATAGCGGTTGTTACCTTAAGTTTCAGTGAAAGGCTTGGACTGAATGATGAATTGCTATATTGACGAGGATTGTGAGCCGTGGGAGGATGACCTTAAACTACTTGCAACGTTACTTTAAAATGTTTCTTGCATCGTTTCTTTGGATTTGCATATCCTGTTGCCGGCATATAAGTTCTTGACATGTTTTGGCTCAAATGAGTACTTGGAATTCTGTGCTAGACTCCGACGTCCCTCCACCGTTAATGTTCCTGTAGAGCACCCAATGGCTCAATGTTCAATGTTCAATTTAATGTTCAATGTTAAATGATGTTTGGAGCGTTGACGTCTAAGTACCATTGATTCACTGCTCAGGAAGAGAAGTGAAAGTGCATTGATCTGTTGAAGGCAGACTTATTGAAATGAACGATTGTGAAACTATTTATAACTGATTTTACTGGTTACTCGCTGCGCTTCTAGCTCACCCCAAAAATGTTTTTTTTCCCCTCCACAGGGCTCAAGGCGAAGGGAAGGGCTTGTAGTGGTTAATCCTGGATTATTTCATGTATGGATTGAATTTGGTTTTCCTTTTGTGTAATCATTCATATTGGGATTGTATTGAACGTTTAGAATTGATTGGATGTGTAATAGTCAAGTTTTGGACTTCCTCCTGTATAATCATTGTGACCAAGGATCAGAGTGGCGCAGTGGAAGCGTGGACGCTTCGCTTTTGATATGTAAATGTTGGAATATTTGATTTATATTGGAGATTTTATCTTGTATTTGTTTGAGGACTGTAGTGATCGACTGAGTCCCGGCGAGAGCTGGGCAGGCGGCCGTTGACCCCTCTGGTTCGCCTCAGGGGAAAATGGGGTCGTGACAATTGGTATCAGAGCTTAGGCTTCAGATCTCTGTAGTGTATCCTAGGCTTGAAGTTTAGGATGCCGGACTGTGAGTTTGATTTGACTCTGGAGAGATTTTTGCGGGATGTCTTGACTCGATTGGTACAAGATGGAATGTCGAGGACGACATTCTTTTAAGGAGGGGAGATTGTGACGGCCCGAAAAGTATAAGTGTGAGAACCCGGAAATTTTCGCCTTTTCTAGGGTTTATCTTGATTAGAAAAATTCCCCAGATAAAGTTTATGAGCAAAAATAGTTTTAAAATGATTTTTCTAGTATCGGTTAGTTTTTGAGAAATTAAGAATATATATTGGACGTGGGACCCACTAGTGCGGTAAGTTCGGAAAAATTCGGCCAATTAGGTTAAATTCCGGATACTGTGTAAAATTTATCGGGTGTTAAGAGATAAGTTGAATGTGTGAAGTGATTGATGTGAGAGGGAAAAAGAAAGATAAGAATGCATTAATGAGTGTGACAAGTGTCACAATATGATTGGTTGGACTTTATGGTTTACTATTCACATTTTTGACTTTTGACCAAAATTAGTTAATATCTCCAAAAATTCACAAAATTCACCATTTTCTTACCTTGTGTTGGCCGGCCCTCTCTCTTGTAAGAAGGAAGAAAGTTCATCAAATTTCAAGCTTCCATCTCACTCAATCTTCCACAAACAAGAGCTTAGACTAGATTTCACTCCATAAAAACCTTTCTTCTAGTGCTAATAAGTGTATTAGTGAAGTTGATTTGAAGAGCTAAGGTGTCCACAATCCCTATCTCTCTTGATTTATTGGTAAGTGATGCTTGAACACCCTACTACATCTAATGATGCTTATGTTTGGTTTAGAAGTAGCTTGAGTGATGGAATATATGATTTATTTCTTGATTTGAAGAGTTTTGGTGAAGTTTTCCATTTTATGATGAATTTGCTGGTTTAATATGAATGGGATGTTGTGGCCTTGTATGATGAATGGTAATGGTTTAAAATGACTCTAGTAGGTGTGAATAGTTGATAATTGCACTCAATTTTGGATTTGGAAGAATTTCTGGAAAATTAGGGTTCTTGGTTGAACATTCTGTCCGAAATTTTAGGTCATAGATAGATGCCGAATTGGACTTTTCTCAAAACATAAAAGTTGTAGGTATTAATGAGGTTGAAGTGCCTGCAAAATTTCAGAGCATTTGGAGTAGTATAGAGTGAGTTATGACGTTTTTACCGTTGTTGTTTTTGGTGAACAGAATGTCCGAACTGCGATAGTAATTGTCCATTTTGACTGGAATTGCTTTGGATTTTGCTGATGGTGTCTTCTGATGACATGTAGCTTGATGTCTTAGCTAACATATGCCTTTGGAATAAATGCATTTGGACCTGTGTAGACTGAGTTGGACGAATTACAGCATTGTGTGATTTGGGAACCTGCAATTACGGTTCTGGGTTGGTTTTCTGCATTTTTGACCTAGTTGTGCTAGGATTTGGACTGAGTGACCTTCTACATTGTTGTAGCCATGGTTCTTAGCTTCGAAACGGTGGGTCTTGAACCTCCATCCGATACTGTAATACCTTTGTGGCCACTTACGTGGCAACAGGGAGTTCAAACTGGTTTTTCTGGGGTTTTGGGGAGGCAATTGTGGTTAATTGCTATGTGATTGGGTTTGATTGTAGGATGGAAAAGATGAATTTATGGGGAAATGCTGTCCGATTTTTAATAGCGTTGGTTACCTTAAGTTTCATGTGAAAGGCTTGGACTTGGAATGATGGAATTGCGCTATATTGGGACGAGGATTGTGAGCCTGTGGAGGTTGAGTGACCTTAAACTACTTGGCAACGTTACTTTAAAATGTTTCTTGCATATCGTTTCTTTGATTGCAATAATCCTGTGTGCGCGGCATATAAGTTCCTTGACATGTTTTGGCTCAATGAGTTACTTGGAATTCGTGTGCTAGAGCTGCCGACTCTCCTCGCCGGTTTAATGTTCTTGTAGAGTCACCAATAGGGCTGCAATGTTCCATTTGTTCAAGTGTTAATGGGTTCAATGTTAAATGATTTGTTTGGAGCGTTGGAACGTCTAGTACATGATTTCACTGGCTCATGAGAGAAGTGAAAGTGCATTGATTGTTGAAGCAATGACATTATGAAATGAACGATGTGAAAACTGATTTGAAAAGAATTTTTTGGTTACTTCGCTGGAGGTCTAGCTCACACCACAAAATGTTTTATTCCCTCCACAAGGGCTGCAAGGACGAAGGGAAGGGCTTGTCAGTGTTTAATTCCTGGATTATTTCATGTATGGATTGAAATTTGGTTTTTGCCTTTTGTTGTAATCATTCATGATTGGGATTGTATTGAAGCGTTTAGAATTGATTGGATGTGTAATAGTCGCAAGTTTTGGACTTCCTCCTGTATATATCCATTGTGACGAAGGATCAGAGTGTTGCGCAGTGGAAGCCGTGGACGCTTCGCTTTTGATATGTAAATGTTGGAAATATTTGATTTATATTGGAGATTTTATCTTGTATTTGTTTGAGGACTGTAGTGATCGACTGAGTCCCGGCGAGAGCTGGGCAGGCGGCCGTTGACCCCTCTGGTTCGCCTCAGGGGAAAATGGGGTCGTGACAATTGGTATCAGAGCTTAGGCTTCAGATCTCTGTAGTGTATCCTAGGCTTGAAGTTTAGGATGCCGGACTGTGAGTTTGATTTGACTCTGGAGAGATTTTTGCGGGATGTCTTGACTCGATTGGTACAAGATGGAATGTCGAGGACGACATTCTTTTAAGGAGGGGAGATTGTGACGGCCCGAAAAGTATAAGTGTGAGAACCCGGAAATTTTCGCCTTTTCTAGGGTTTATCTTGATTAGAAAAATTCCCCAGATAAAGTTTATGAGCAAAAATAGTTTTAAAATGATTTTTCTAGTATCGGTTAGTTTTTGAGAAATTAAGAATATATATTGGACGTGGGACCCACTAGTGCGGTAAGTTCGGAAAAATTCGGCCAATTAGGTTAAATTCCGGATACTGTGTAAAATTTATCGGGTGTTAAGAGATAAGTTGAATGTGTGAAGTGATTGATGTGAGAGGAAAAAAGAAAGATAAGAATGCATTAATGAGTGTGACAAGTGTCACAATATGATTGGTTGGACTTTATGGTTTACTATTCACATTTTTGACTTTTGACCAAAATTAGTTAATATCTCCAAAAATTCACAAAATTCACCATTTTCTTACCTTGTGTTGGCCGGCCCACTCTCTTGCAAGAAGGAAGAAAGTTCATCAAATTTCAAGCTTCCATCTCACTCAATCTTCCACAAACAAGAGCTTAGACTAGATTTCACTCCATAAAAACCTTTCTTCTAGTGCTAATAAGTGTATTAGTGAAGTTGATTTGAAGAGCAAAGGTGTCCACAATCCCTATCTCTCTTGATTTATTGGTAAGTGATGCTTGAACACCCTACTACATCTAATGATGCTTATGTTTGGCTTAGAAGTAGCTTGAGTGATGGAATATATGATTTATTTCTTGATTTGAAGAGTTTTGGCGAAGTTTTCCATTTTATGATGAATTTGCTGATTTAATATGAATGGGATGTTGTGGCCTTGTATGATGAATGGTAATGGTTTAAAATGACTCTAGTAGGTGTGAATAGTTGATAATTGCACTCAATTTTGGATTTGGAAGAATTTCTGGAAAATTAGGGTTCTTGGTTGAACATTCTGTCCGAAATTTTAGGTCATAGATAGATGCCGAATTGGACTTTTCTCAAAACATAAAAGTTGTAGGTATTAATGAGGTTGAAGTGCCTGCAAAATTTCAGAGCATTTGGAGTAGTATAGAGTGAGTTATGACGTTTTTACCGTTGCTGTTTTTGGTGAACAGAAATGTCCGAACTGCGATATTAATTGTCCATTTTGATGGAATTGCTTTGGTTTTGCTGTATGGTGTCTTCTGATGACAATGTCTTGATGTCTTTAGCTTATCATATACCTTTGAATAAATGAATTTGTGACTTTGTAGCCTGAGTTGGACGAATACAGCATTGTGTGATTTGGAACCTGCAATTACTACGGTTCTGGGTTGGTTTTTCCTGCAATTTTTGGACCTAGTTGGTGCTCAGGAATTTGGATGAGTGACCTTTCTACATTGTTGTAAGCCATGGTTTCTTAGCTTCGAAACGGTGGGTCTTGGACCTCCATCCGATACTCGTAGTACCTTTGGTGCCATTACCGCAAAAGGACGTCAAAACTGTTTTCTGGTTTTTGAGCAATTGTGGTTAATTGCTATGTGATTGGGTTTGATTGTAGGATGGAAAGGATGAATTTATGGGGAAATGCTGTCCGATTTTTAATAGCGTTGGTTACCTTAAGTTTCATGTGAAAGGCTTGGACTTGAATGATGGAATTGGCTATATTGGACGAGGATTGTGAGCCGTGGAGGTGAGTGACCTTAAACTACTTGCAACGTTACTTTAAAATGTTTCTTTGCATCGTTTCTT
>NW_020862289.1:0-13959 GCF_003713205.1 Coffea eugenioides | reverse complement strand
ATCAACTAGTAGTTTAGGGTATATATCGGGTCGATTCCACAGGGAAGAGTGAACAATTACCGGTATTACTAAAGTTTCTTTATTATTTAGACTATCAATTAATGATAAGAAATTTAACCTACTGCACTTATACAAGAAATTAACAAATAAAAGCTCCTTAGGTTGTGGTATCCCTAACTACTTATGCAAGTGTTATATTTGGATCATTGAATACTACATCTAGGCTAATTATGGTGTAATTTTCTTATGCATTTGAATCCTACTTTCGTAGTGAATCAATTATACTTATAACTAATCCATACCTATTCTCATGGTTATGAAATTAGCTACAAGTTCATTTCTTCAGTGAAATTACATGAAATGAATCACTAAAAACCACATAGGTGCACCTCTACTTTCGTGAGTGTACTCCCTATGTTTAGCACTTCTTGAACTAATGTTAAATCTCAATTTTCATTGCAGAAATAACACCTTAGATAATCAGAATTAATGGTACCAGATTAATCATGATTTAAAGAGCCAAAGTGCTAAATAACTTGCTGAAATCATAGCAGTTAAATAGCCAAATAATAAGCACTAACAATCATAGAAAGTTCAACCAAACCCAAGGTATAAACTTTAAAGACACATAAATAACATAAAATCCAGAAATTGCATATTAACTAAATTTGGAATCAAGTACAAAAGATAAAGAATTGGAGAAGAGATAACCCTTGTCACATGAGCTTCAACTCCTCCTTCTTCATCTCAATCTTCATCCTAATCTAGCAATATACAAGAGTGGATGAACTAACTAGCTAAACTATACTACACTAATTTAATACTAAGAGAATGGAAAAACTACATTTCTGCACTTCCAAGCTTCTCCCGTATGATTCCCAATCTCCTCAGATCTCCCAAATGTCTCTGCATATAAGCTGATGAAAAGCTCCTCTCTAGTCCAAATTTGCTGCTCTAAGGATTCTCAAATCTGAAATTGTTAAGATAGTCAATAACAAATGTTTTTGACTTGAAAATAAGCCATCTTTATTGCCCTCTTGTCTTCTGAGGCATGTGCACCGAATTCTCTTGCAGATTGTAGTTGGAAAGTAGTTTGAACATAAGAGAATTGACTGAGCAAAAATTGACAACGGCGCCAAAAATTGACAGGTGCCGAACCTGTGCAAAAATAATAAATAAATCCTAACTACCACCTGAAACAGCTAGTAATTAATTCGAGTACTGGAGCAGGGACTCTAGGTGTGCAATGGGTTACTTGATTCACCCTGTTCCCGAAGAGTGTGCTTAATCCGATATACCTGAATTAATTATTTAACTGAACTCCCTAACTAGTAGACAGTGGTAAGCAGGGTCGTCTCCTCAGGGACTGGAGAGATATTTGTTTCTTTTCAAATCAGGATTAATGGGGGGGGTTTTGGTATCAAAAGCCAACTGAACAAATTAAATGCAGAAAATAATTAATTAAAAGAAATAATTAAAAGAAACTCTAGCCAAGGGTATACTTCAGAAATGGTTCATGCACTGATCATTGATGCAAAAATAATTCCAACGTCTATTAATAGATTGGTTCTAGTTGTCTCGCACGCGCTAAACAACCAACCCTTCCTTAATTTATCGATAGCTAAGGTACGACCGTTAACTATTTCTCTAACCCAAAAAAACAACCCTAGGTACGACCGTAGGATTTAATTTCCGGATTGCATTAATAATTAGAAAGGCCCAATCCTGACTAACAAACACGCTACGAGGGTTCATTCAAGCCAGATCAAATATTCCCCTGGCACAAATCCAATTGTGCTAGTTGCTACTGGGATAGAGGTAACGAACGATTACGGATTCAATTACCCCTATATAGCAAAATAGCCTATATAAACAATTAATTATTGCGCACTAATCAATCATGCATAAGGCTATAACAATTAGAAACAGGAAATATGTAAATACCAATAAATGAGAAAAATAATAAAGAATGATCTAGATCTCACAGTAATCGATGAACCAATTCGTCAGTTGCCCCCTTGACTAGAATTAGAGAATTAGCCCTCCATTAATGGAGGACCAAGCGCGCGTGGAGAATTGGGATACGTCGCTGTATCGGACCCCTTCTTTTGGTCAAGAGCAGAAGACCAGAGCAAGAGATTTTGATTTCTTGCACTTGTCTCCGAAAACCCAAGCGTATGTAAGGCAGAGTGTTCAATGTAGTTGTCGTCAGCAAAAGTGAAAAACCAAAGCTTAGAAAAGTCAACAACGGCGGCTATTCTTTTTCTTCTCCCAATTGCTACCAAAACATCCGAGAGAAAAGTTTCTCACTTTTTTCCTTTACAATTTGTCAAGTCAAAACATCAAGAGTTGGTTTCTCACAAGTCAACAATAATGGCTTCTGTCCGTTGCCTTTCTACTCCTCAGGCTGCGGCGCACCGTCTCCTCTTCAAAAACAAAGAAAACTCCCCTCTCACCTAAACCTTTCCCGAAATAAAATACAAATTGTTACCTCTTAAAATTGCAGCCAGACTCCCTAGAAATATATTAAAATCAAATCTATTACAATTAGGTTTCTTCCGCTTCTCAAACGGGCCCCACGTCCGATGAATCTTCTAAAAGTTGAATTTAAGCGCTTTTCAGCAACCATTCCTGCAATTAGCACCAAAACAAAATATCAGTAGAATCCACCCAATTAACGAAAATATTTAGTCAATTAATTATGCAATAATGCCCAAAATACCCACTAAAATGCAACCTATCAAAATTGCAGAATTGCGGCCAGAAAACGCGCCTACACAAAACGCGGTTACAAGTCACGTTTTGTGTACTCGCGTATTCACTTTGTCCTTACTTCAACTGCGATTTTCTCTATCATAAAGGCTGAACTGGCTTTTGTGCAAAACACCAAAGTTGTAACCCTTTGAGTTAGCTTTCCAATGCTCTAAAAATCGTCCAGATCGGAGCTTTGTAGCCCGAGATATGACCAAAATACTAAAGACTGGTCAGAACTCTGTTTTCCACTTTGGACAGCTGAGTTGAATTTCGGTATTTCACCTTTTGGACTATGAAAACGGCTGAATTGGACTTTGATGTCTTCATAGCAAATGTAGATCTCTTTCTTAGCTTTAAATTGGTGTAACGATCACCTCAATCCGATCAGTGTAGCTCCAGATATAGTCAAAATACCAAAACGTGTCAGAGTTGTCAAACCTGACTTTTCCTTGATTCTTTTTGTTCTCAAATTGCATTTCTCCTTTTACACTTCATATTTTATTTTCCCCACTTTAATCCATCTTCAATCATCCAAATATCTTCTCAATGCACTTCATTTGATGATTGAATCATTAAACCTACAAAATATGAAGTTTTTACCATAAAAATCCATAAAATGCAATGTTTAGCCACTTTAACATAAAATGTAGATTTTTACCAAAACCTTAGTTATTTTAGTTATAAAACTAAATAATCAAACCAAAATTAACTAATAAAACACACTAAAAAATACGTAAAATATATTCTTATCAAATACCCCACACTTGAACCATTGCTTGTCCTCAAGCAATAAGAAATACAAACCAACAATGATCAAAATTTGAAAATAAACATATGTAGCATTTCAACTTCATTTCCTCAAAACAAAGTAAATAACCATTATGCAATTATTCAATTAAGTTCAAGTACTCATAATATCAAGTAAAGGAGAGCCAATTATACCGTCATTATAACAAATTCAAATCAATTTTTCATCCTTACCCAATCTTACAAGTAAGTAACTCATATGGTCAATAATATGCTTCCTAAACCCATGATCATCTTCTTATTTAACTTAAAGAGGGATTTATTTATATAATATAGCTAAATATTACTTAAGTTGTGAAAGTATCTTTTTACGCGAGGATCGACATTTTTAGATGAAGATCACCGGTTACTCAACACTTCACATACTCAAGTTGCTTTGCATACTCTTAATTCAAGTACCGTTTTACGCGAAAGTCGACATTTTTAGATGACGACTCCCGGTTACTAAGTACGAGAATCATTGGAGTAGAATAAATCTTATTTTTTTCTTTTTTTCTTTTTTTTGTTTCTTTTTACAGCAAAGATAATAATAAATTCCTCAAAAGAATAATCATGAGAAGAGTATTGCACTCATTGACCATATTTATCACTTAACTTATAAAATCCAATAAAGAGAAGAAATTTCATCAAATATGCAAAAAAAATATAGGCATAATTTTCTCCACTTTAAAAGATATACTTTCCTACAAATGCAAAAATTATAATCACATAATAGTCATTTCCAAGTTAAATGAGAAAAGAAGTGCTTAAACCACATATATTTATCTCAAATGTAGAAGGATTTTGAACTACTAATGGTATGGAACTTTGTTACCTCTTGGATAAAATAAAAAAAAAATTTAAAAATTGTTGAGGCAAGTTTGCAATTTTGGACAAGATTTTGGAAAAATTTTGAATTTTAACACAAGTCCAATATTTGCAACTAATAAGTCAATCACATACAATATATATAATCTCAATTCTCCCCCCACACTTAGCATGCACATTGTTCTCAATGTGTAAAAAGGAAAATCAAGATAAAGAAAAGTAATACTCCCCTATTGTTGTGATTGAATATGAAGCTTCAAGGTATGTTGTTCGCCGGTCTTCATCACTTCATGAGTTCCATTGGATAACCATTAGTGATATAAACCTAAGAATGGAAAATGAGAAACCAAAGTGATAACAAAGGCTTAAGACATCAAAACGGCTATCCGTAACTTCAAGCCCTTGTTTTGGTGATGTACCTATAAAAAATACACAATAAGCAACTCAAGGTACAAGAAAATATATGAGGAAAAGAAGAAAAAGAGAACCAAGGAACCTGCATTTTTTTCTTTCAAAAAAAAAAAATGCTCAGAAAACGTGAGTAGAAACGCGCCTTTAACTCGCGGTTTTGAAGGCGCGTTTCTTCCCAAAAGTTGCAGTACTGAAAACGCGGTTCTGTGAGAAAACGCGACTTCAAGTCGCGTTTTTAATGGCGCGTTTTCATTTTTGATCCAGGCAACAAAACGCGACTTAAAGTCGCGTTTTAATGGCGCGTTTTCTGTTCTGCAGGTGCAGAATTGAAAACGCGATTCTGTGAACACGCGACTCAGAGGCGCGTTTTCTTGAGAAACGCATTTTCTGCTGCGAATTTTAGCAGAAATTCAACTTTTGAATAATTACAAATGATACCCCAATTTCTCAAAATGCATCATAGATCATTTGTTTGCTAAAATACTCAATGCATGCACATATAAAATGATCAAAATATGCATTTTAACCCCTTCTAACAAATCAAAAACAACAATTACTCAAATCGAGGGGTTGAGTTCCTTGATCAAATTTCGCCTTTTTCACCTTATTTGGTCACTTTTGCTTCCATTTCCAATACCTACAAATGAAAAATAACAAAATAACTCAAACACATACTTTAAACATAAAATCACTCCAAAGTAACACAAACTTAAACAAACATTGGGTTGCCTCCCAATAAGCGCTTCTTTAAAGTCAATAGCTTGACTATTTCATCTCATTTTTTCAAGGAGGCTTTGTTAGCGAATAATCCACCATTTTTTGTCGTGGTGGATCATTAAATGGTGACTTTATAGCAAAAGTCACATGATCTAATGATAGGAGAAATGGAATTGACTTACCTATCCCAAGTGTTTCATAAATATTACCTTGAATATGCACCACTTGAGAACTTACCAACGGGAATGCCATGAGAGTATCTTGGGCAGCAATACCCTTAGAACCTATACTTTCAATGCACTCCTCAAGAGGGGTGAAAAATGAGTCATTAAAACTCACCTCTTGAGGCTCAAAGTTAGTTCCAAAGATATTATCTTGTGAAATGGACATTTGCTCATTGAAACACAATTGAGATTCATCATTTTCATCAACATGCAATCCATTTTCACATACAACATTCCTACCATTCATGCTAGGATCATTTTGCAATTTATTAGAAGAAATAACCTCACACAATGCATTCAATTGCTCAATTATTCTGCCAAAGTGAGAAGTTAATTCATCTATTCTTTTCTCAATCCTATCAAAACGGTCGGAAGTCACATTAGCTAATTTTTCTATAACTAACTCCCAAGATGGTTTTGCTTTATATTGGACATTTTCAGAATGGTAATCATAAAAATATGGATAATCACTATATGCACATTGATTTTCCCAACCATAAGAAAGAGAATTGCTCCAATTAGCACTGTATTGATCAAAATAAGGATTGTAATGCTCTAATTCATCATAGTAATCCACATTTTGTTCTTGCATACATGTATTAGTTGCATGATAACCTCCACACAAGTCACAAATCACATGATAAGAATTAAAAGTATTAACATTCCTCCCTTGCTCAATTTCATGTATAATTGTGTCCATTTGAACTTGTAACATAATTACATCAAATTTTGCCTTTAAGCACTTCAAACCATCTTCAAAAGACATACCCTCAGTAATTTCTTGGTTACCTCTGTTGAAGGAGCTTTGCACTAGGCAACCATCCATTGCCAATCTTTCATTTCTCAAGCATTGTCCTCCAAATTGATCTATCCTCCTCATCACCTAAAATTGCTTTTAAACAACTTAAGAGCAAAATTAGTAAGAAGAATAGGTGATAAAATGCATACACACAGAAAATACTAAAATAACAGAAAATAACATTCACACAACAACTAATAAAATGTCTAAACTAATAAAGTTGCTCTTCACACCGATATTGCCAAATCTTCCCCGGCAACGGCGCCAAAAACTTGACGGGTATTTTACATACGTACAAGTTAAAAAACCGAATTACACCCGTTCACTGCAAGTATACAGATCAACTAGTAGTTTAGGGTATATATCGGGTCGATCCCACAAGGAAGAGTGAACAATTACCGGTATTACTAAAGTTTCTTTATTATTTAGACTATCAATGAATAATAAGAAATTTAACCTACTGCACTTATACAAGAAATTAACAAATAAAAGCTCCTTAGGTTGTGGTATCCCTAACTACTCATGCAAGTGTTATATTTGGATCATTGAGTACTACATCTAGGCTAATTATGGTGTAATTTCCTAATGCATTTGAATCCTACTTTCGTAGTGAATCAATTATACTTATAACTAATCCATACCTATTCTCATGGTTATGAAATTAGCTACAAGTTCATTTCTTCAGTGAAATTACATGAAATGAATCACTAAAAACCACATAGGTGCACCTCTACTTTCGTGAGTGTACTCCCTATGTTTAGCACTTCTTGAACTAATGTTAAATCTCAATTTTCATTGCAGAAATAACACCTTAGATAATCAGAATTAATGGTACCAGATTAATCATGATTTAAAGAGCCAAAGTGCTAAATAACTTGCTCAAATCATAGCAGTTAAATAGCCAAATAATAAGCACTAACAATCATAGAAAGTTCAACCAAACCCAAGGTATAAACTTTAAACACACATAAATAACATAAAATCCAGAAATTGCATATTAACTAAATTTGGAATCAAGTACAAAAGATAAAGAATTGGAGAAGAGATAACCCTTGTCACATGAGCTTCAACTCCTCCTTCTTCATCTCAATCTTCATCCTAATCTAGCAATATACAAGAGTGGATGAACTAACTAGCTAAACTATACTACACTAATTTAATACTAAGAGAATGGAAAAACTACATTTCTGCACTTCCAAGCTTCTCCCGTATGATTCCCAATCTCCTCAGATCTCCCAAATGTCTCTGCATATAAGCTGATGAAAAGCTCCTCTCTAGTCCAAATTTGCTGCTCTAAGGATTCTCAAATCTGAAATTGTTAAGATAGTCAATAACAAATATTTTTGACTTGAAAATAAGCCATCTTTATTGCCCTCTTGTCTTCTGAGGCATGTGCACCGAATTCTCTTGCAGATTGTAGTTGGAAAGTAGTTTGAACATAAGAGAATTGACTGAGCAAAAATTGACAACGGCGCCAAAAATTGACAGGTGCCGAACCTGTGCAAAAATAATAAATAAATCCTAACTACCACCTGAAACAGCTAGTAATTAATTCGAGTACTAGAGCAGGGACTCTAGGTGTGCAATGGGTTACTTGATTCACCCTGTTCCCGAAGAGTGTGCTTAATCCGATATACCTGAATTAATTATTTAACTGAACTCCCTAACTAGTAGACAGTGGTAAGCAGGGTCGTCTCCTCAGGGACTGGAGAGATATTTGTTTCTTTTCAAATCAGGATTAATGGGGGGGGGGTTTGGTATCAAAAGCCAACTGAACAAATTAAATGCAGAAAATAATTAATTAAAAGAAATAATTAAAAGAAACTCTAGCCAAGGGTATACTTCAGAAATGGTTCATGCACTGATCATTGATGCAAAAATAATTCCAACGTCTATTAATAGATTGGTTCTAGTTGTCTCGCACGCGCTAAACAACCAACCCTTCCTTAATTTATCGATAGCTAAGGTACGACCGTTAACTATTTCTCTAACCCAAAAAAACAACCCTAGGTACGACCGTAGGATTTAATTTCCGGATTGCATTAATAATTAGAAAGGCCCAATCCTGACTAACAAACACGCTACGAGGGTTCATTCAAGCCAGATCAAATATTCCCCTGGCACAAATCTAATTGTGCTAGTTGCTACTGGGATAGAGGTAACGAACGATTACGGATTCAATTACCCCTATATAGCAAAATAGCCTATATAAACAATTAATTATTGCGCACTAATCAATCATGCATAAGGCTATAACAATTAGAAACAGGAAATATGTAAATACCAATAAATGAGAAAAATAATAAAGAATGATCTAGATCTCACAGTAATCGATGAACCAATTCGTCAGTTGCCCCCTTGACTAGAATTAGAGAATTAGCCCTCCATTAATGGAGGACCAAGCGCGCGTGGAGAATTGGGATACGTCGCTGTATCGGACCCCTTCTTTTGGTCAAGAGCAGAAGACCAGAGCAAGAGATTTTGATTTCTTGCACTTGTCTCCGAAAACCCAAGCGTATGTAAGGCAGAGTGTTCAATGTAGTTGTCGTCAGCAAAAGTGAAAAACCAAAGCTTAGAAAAGTCAACAACGGCGGCTATTCTTTTTCTTCTCCCAATTGCTACCAAAACATCCGAGAGAAAAGTTTCTCACTTTTTTCCTTTACAATTTGTCAAGTCAAAACATCAAGAGTTGGTTTCTCACAAGTCAACAATAATGGCTTCTGTCCGTTGCCTTTCTACTCCTCAGGCTGCGGCGCACCGTCTCCTCTTCAAAAACAAAGAAAACTCCCCTCTCACCTAAACCTTTCCCGAAATAAAATACAAATTGTTACCTCTTAAAATTGCAGCCAGACTCCCTAGAAATATATTAAAATCAAATCTATTACAATTAGGTTTCTTCCGCTTCTCAAACGGGCCCCACGTCCGATGAATCTTCTAAAAGTTGAATTTAAGCGCTTTTCAGCAACCATTCCTGCAATTAGCACCAAAACAAAATATCAGTAGAATCCACCCAATTAACGAAAATATTTAGTCAATTAATTATGCAATAATGCCCAAAATACCCACTAAAATGCAACCTATCAAAATTGCAGAATTGCGGCCAGAAAACGCGCCTACACAAAACGCGGTTACAAGTCACGTTTTGTGTACTCGCGTATTCACTTTGTCCTTACTTCAACTGCGATTTTCTCTATCATAAAGGCTGAACTGGCTTTTGTGCAAAACACCAAAGTTGTAACCCTTTGAGTTAGCTTTCCAATGCTCTAAAAATCGTCCAGATCGGAGCTTTGTAGCCCGAGATATGACCAAAATACTAAAGACTGGTCAGAACTCTGTTTTCCACTTTGGACAGCTGAGTTGAATTTCGGTATTTCACCTTTTGGACTATGAAAACGGCTGAATTGGACTTTGATGTCTTCATGCCAAATGTAGATCTCTTTCTTAGCTTTAAATTGGTGTAACGATCACCTCAATCCGATCAGTGTAGCTCCAGATATAGTCAAAATACCAAAACGTGTCAGAGTTGTCAAACCTGACTTTTCCTTGATTCTTTTTGTTCTCAAATTGCATTTCTCCTTTTACACTTCATATTTTATTTTCCCCACTTTAATCCATCTTCAATCATCCAAATATCTTCTCAATGCACTTCATTTGATGATTGAATCATTAAACCTACAAAATATGAAGTTTTTACCATAAAAATCCATAAAATGCAATGTTTAGCCACTTTAACATAAAATGTAGATTTTTACCAAAACCTTAGTTATTTTAGTTATAAAACTAAATAATCAAACCAAAATTAACTAATAAAACACACTAAAAAATACGTAAAATATATTCTTATCAAATACCCCACACTTGAACCATTGCTTGTCCTCAAGCAATAAGAAATACAAACCAACAATGATCAAAATTTGAAAATAAACATATGTAGCATTTCAACTTCATTTCCTCAAAACAAAGTAAATAACCATTATGCAATTATTCAATTAAGTTCAAGTACTCATAATATCAAGTAAAGGAGAGCCAATTATACCGTCATTATAACAAATTCAAATCAATTTTTCATCCTTACCCAATCTTACAAGTAAGTAACTCATATGGTCAATAATATGCTTCCTAAACCCATGATCATCTTCTTATTTAACTTAAAGAGGGATTTATTTATATAATATAGCTAAATATTACTTAAGTTGTGAAAGTATCTTTTTACGCGAGGATCGACATTTTTAGATGAAGATCACCGGTTACTCAACACTTCACATACTCAAGTTGCTTTGCATACTCTTAATTCAAGTACCGTTTTACGCGAAAGTCGACATTTTTAGATGACGACTCCCGGTTACTAAGTACGAGAATCATTGGAGTAGAATAAATCTTATTTTTTTCTTTTTTTCTTTTTTTTGTTTCTTTTTACAGCAAAGATAATAATAAATTCCTCAAAAGAATAATCAAGAGAAGAGTATTGCACTTATTGACCATATTTATCACTTAACTTATAAAATCCAATAAAGAGAAGAAATTTCATCAAATATGCAAAAAAAATATAGGCATAATTTTCTCCACTTTAAAAGATATACTTTCCTACAAATGCAAAAATTATAATCACATAATAGTCATTTCCAAGTTAAATGAGAAAAGAAGTGCTTAAACCACATATATTTATCTCAAATGTAGAAGGAATTTGAACTACTAATGGTATGGAACTTGTTACCCCTTGGATAAAATCGAAAAAATTTAAAAATTGTTGAGGCAAGTTTGCAATTTTGGACAAGATTTTGGAAAAATTTTGAATTTTAACACAAGTCCAATATTTGCAACTAATAAGTCAATCACATACAATATATATAATCTCAATTCTCCCCCCACACTTAGCATGCACATTGTCCTCAATGTGTAAAAAGGAAAATCAAGATAAAGAAAAGTAATACTCCCCTATTGTTGTGATTGAATATGAAGCTTCAAGGTATGTTGTTCGCCGGTCTTCATCACTTCATGAGTTCCATTGGATAACCATTAGTGATATAAACCTAAGAATGGAAAATGAGAAACCAAAGTGATAACAAAGGCTTAAGACATCAAAACGGCTATCCGTAACTTCAAGCCCTTGTTTTGGTGATGTACCTATAAAAAATACACAATAAGCAACTCAAGGTACAAGAAAATATATGAGGAAAAGAAGAAAAAGAGAACCAAGGAACCTGCATTTTTTTCTTTCAAAAAAAAAAAATGCTCAGAAAACGTGAGTAGAAACGCGCCTTTAACTCGCGGTTTTGAAGGCGCGTTTCTTCCCAAAAGTTGCAGTACTGAAAACGCGGTTCTGTGAGAAAACGCGACTTCAAGTCGCGTTTTTAATGACGCGTTTTCATTTTTGATCCAGGCAACAAAACGCTACTTAAAGTCGCGTTTTAATGGATTCGCGTTTCTGTTCTGCAGGTGCAAATGAAAACGCATGCTTGAAACCGCGACTCGAGGCCGTTTCTGGAAACGCATTTTTCTGCTGCGAATTTTAGCAGAAATTCAACTTTGAATAATACAAATGATCCCCAATTCTCAAAAAGCATCATAGCATCATTTGTTTGTGCTAAAAATACTAATGCATGCCACATATAAAATGATCAAAATATGCATTTTACCCCTTCTAACAAATCAAAAACAACAATTTACTCAAATCGAGGGGTGAGTCCTTGATCAAATTTCGCCTTTTTCACCTTATTTGGTCACTTTTGCTTCCATTTCCAATACCTACAAATGAAAAATAACAAAATAACTCAAACACATACTTTAAACATAAAATCACTCCAAAGTAACACAAACTTAAACAAACATTGGGTTGCCTCCCAATAAGCGCTTCTTTAAAGTCAATAGCTTGACTATTTCATCTCATTTTTTCAAGGAGGCTTTGTTAGCGAATAATCCACCATTTGTTGTCGTGGTGGATCATTAAATGGTGAACTTTATAGGCAAAGTCACATGATTCTATGATGGAGAAATGGAATTGACTTACCTATCCCAGTGTTTCATAAATTATTACCTTGAATATGCACGCACTGAGAACTTACCAACGTGCGAATGCATTGAGAAGTATCTTGGGCAGCGAATACCCTTAGAACTATACTTCAATGCACTCCTCAAGAGGGGTGAAAAATGACGTCATTAAAAAACTCACCTCTTGAGGCTCAAATTTAGTTCCAAAGATATTAATCCTTGTGAAAGGGACATTTGCTCATTGAAAAACACCAATTGAAGATTCATCATTTCATCAACATCAATCATTTTCAACATACAACATTCCTACCATTATGCTAGGATCATTTTGCCAATTTATTAGAGAAATACCTCCACACAATGGCATGTCATTGCTCAATATTCTTCCAATGTGAGAAGTAATTCATCTATTCTTCTCAAATCCTTATCAAAACGTCGAATCACATTAGCAAGTTTTTCTTAACTACCCCAAGATGGTTATGCTTTATATTGGAACATTTTCAGAGTTGGTAATCATTAAAGAATTGGATAATCACTATATGCACATTATTTCCCAACCATTAAGAAAGAGATTGCTTCCAATTAGCACGTATTGATCAAAAAAGATTGTAATGCTCTAATTCATTCATAGTAATCCACATTTTGTGCTGCATACAGTGTATCAGTTGCCATGATAACTCCACACAAGTCACAAAACTCACATGATAAGAATTAAAAGTATAACATTCCTCCCTTGCTCAAATTCATTGTATAATGTGTCCATTTGAACTTGTAAATAATTACATCAAATTTTCCTTTAAGGCACTTTCAACCATCTTCAAAAGACAACCCCAGTAATTTTCTTGGTGACCTCTGTTGAAGGAGCTTTGCACTAGGCAACCATCCATTGCCAATCTTTCATTTCTCAAGCATTGTCCTCCAAATTGATCTATCCTCCTCATCACCTAAAATTGCTTTTAAACAACTTAAGAGCAAAATTAGTAAGAAGAATAGGTGATAAAATGCATACACACAGAAAATACTAAAATAACAGAAAATAACATTCACACAACAACTAATAAAATGTCTAAACTAATAAAGTTGCTCTTCACACCGATATTGCCAAATCTTCCTCGGCAACGGCGCCAAAAACTTGACGGGTATTTTACATACGTACAAGTTAAAAAACCGAATTACACCCGTTCACTGCAAGTATACAGATCAACTAGTAGTTTAGGGTATATATCGGGTCGATCCCACAGGGAAGAGTGAACAATTACCGGTATTACTAAAGTTTCTTTATCATTTAGACTATCAATTAATGATAAGAAATTTAACCTACTGCACTTATACAAGAAATTAACAAATAAAAGCTCCTTAGGTTGTGGTATCCCTAACTACTTATGCAAGTGTTATATTTGGATCATTGAATACTACATCTAGGCTAATTATGGTGTAATTTTCTTATGCATT
>NW_020862288.1:0-18952 GCF_003713205.1 Coffea eugenioides | reverse complement strand
GTGCTTAGTAGCATTCGGACCTCGGCCTTGTACTTTTGTAACGCTCTTTCTTATTGAATGAAAGCATATTTCTTCTCGTCTCAGTGCTTTAATTTCTTGCTTTGACTTCATCCCTTGCTTGTCCCCCTTATTTTTTAATAGCGTAACAACGATATTGAAGAATAACATAATAACTGAAGTCATTACTTGATTAAAAATTCAGGCGTAATACAATCTGAGGTTCTCGGCGTGCCAAGACCTCGGCACTAATGAGCCATCTCGGTAACTCAGTTTACAATACCCCTTAGCGTCAGATTCCACAACTCGGTAAGGGCCTTCCCATTTCGGGCATAATTTCCCTTGCGGTTCAGCTCGGCTGACTGAGTTTTTTCTAAGAACCAAGTCTCCAGGTTGGAATCTACGATGTCTCACGCGGGCATTGTAGTAGTGTGCCAGTGTGTTCTTGTAAGAAGCTATCCGGGCTGAGGCGAGATTCCTTCGTTCTTCGACGAGGTCGAGGTCCAGCTGCCTCTCTTCGTCGTTCACCTCGGCGGCATAGGCTGCCAGCCGAGGGCTGGGGGTAAGGATCTCAGCCGGGATGACCGCCTCGGCGCCGTAGGTCAGGGAGAATGGGGTCTCTCGCGTCGCTGACCTCGGCGTGGTCCGATACGACCACAGGACACTGGGGAGTTCCTCCACCCAAGATGACCCAACTCGGTGTAGTCGGGTCCTGAGACCATGTAGAAGAGTCCGGTTGAAGTTTTCTGCTTGACCATTGGCCTGGGGGTGGCCTACCGAAGTGAAGTGTTGTTTGATGCCGAGGTTCTCGCACCAAGTCTTGAACGGGTTCTCGGCAAACTGTCTCCCATTGTCCGAGATGATGACCCGAGGTATGCCGAAGCGGCAGATAATGCACTTCCAAAAGAATTTTTGAATGGCCAGCCCTGAGATGGTCCGAAGTGGCTCGGCCTCGACCCACTTGGTGAAGTAATCCACAGCGGTTACTAAGAATGTATAACCCCCGACGGCTTTGGGGAAGGGACCTATGATGTCTGTCCCCCATTGCTCAAACGGCCAGGGTGAAGTGATGGGGACCATGAAGTTTGAAGGCTGGTGGTGCTCGGGTGCGTGGACTTGGCAGGAAGGGCAGCCGAGAACGAGGTCCTGGGAGTCTTGCCGAAGTGATGGCCAGAAATATCCCAGGAGCATAGCTTTCTTAGCTAGCATCCTGTGGCCGATGTGAGCCCCACATAGGCCCTCGTGGATCTCGTGGGGGACCTCGCGTCCTGCCTCGGGGGTGACACACCTCAACCATGGGCCGAGGTAGGAGCGCTTATATAGTTCTCCATCGCGGAGTGCATACCGAGCGGCTTTGCGTTGTATCTTCCTTGCTTCAGCTCGGTCTTCGGGAAGGACTCCTTGACCCAAGAAAAGGATGAACGGGGTCATCCAAGTTTCTTCAGAGTGCACGGGGCAGGCCACCTCTTCCACGTACCCTGGTTCACTCAGGACCTCCACCAAGACGGTTTTGCTGAGGTCAGAGAATGAAGTGGAAGCCAGCCGGGATAAGGCGTCGGCTCGCTTATTCTGGGACCGAGGGATCCTTTGGATTTCGAATGACTTGAAGTACGCGGTGAGTTGGTGAACTTTGGAGAGGTACCGTTGCATGGTCTCATCCTTGGCCTCGTACTCACCAATAACTTGGCGTACCACGAGCTGGGAGTCACTGCGGACGTGGATTTGCTGGGCGCCGAGCTTGCGGGCTAGCTGGAGTCCAGCGATTAGAGCCTCGTACTCGGCTTCATTGTTGGTGGCCGGGAAGTCAAAGCGGAGGGCGTAAGAGCAAACCTCCCCCTGAGGTCCTTCCAGGAGCAGTCCGGCTCCGCAGCCGTCTCCATTAGAGGATCCATCGACATACAATGTCCACAGGGATGAGGTGGACACCTCGGGTAAGGCTGAAGTGGACTCCGGACCTTCCGTGAAGGTGAGCTCAGCAAGGAAGTCAGCTAAAGCTTGAGCTTTTATGGCGGTGCGTGGCTCGTAGGACAAGTCATATTCTCCCAATTCGACAGCCCACTTGGTGAGGCGACCAGAAGCTTCGGGTCGCACCAATATTTGCCGAATGGGCTGGTCGGTCCTGACCGAGATGGGATGGGCTAAGAAGTAGGGTTTCAACCGCCGAGCTGCGTGGACGAGCCCCAGCACAAGTTTTTCCACTTGCGTGTATCGGGTCTCCGGCCCGCGGAGGGCTCGGCTGACGTAGTAGACCGGCACTTGGGTGCCCTCATCTCGGATGAGCACAGCGCTGACAGCCTCGTCGGCTGCGGAGAGGTAGAGGTAGAGCTTCTCCTCGGGCCGAGGTGAAGCGAGTGTTGGTAGGTGATGCAAGTACTGCTTCAGCTGGTCGAAAGCAGCCTGACACTCCTCAGTCCAGGCGAACTGGTCAGCATTCTTCAGCACCTTAAAGAAAGGCAGAGCTTTCTCGGCTGATTGGGACAGGAAGCGATTCAGCGCGGCCAGGCGTCCATTCAGCCGTTGGACTTCTCGGATGTTCCGAGGTGGGGACATGTCCTGAATGGCTTTCACTTTGTCGGGGTTGGCCTCGATTCCCCGGTGGGAAACCAGATACCCCAAGAATTTTCCCGAGGTGACGCCGAAGACGCACTTCTTGGGATTCAGCTTCATCCTCGAGTCTCGCAGGACACCAAAGACTTCCCTCACGTCTGACAGAAAGGATGAAGTGGCGAGGCTTTTAACGAGGATGTCATCCACATAGGCCTCCACATTGCGGCCGATCTGATTCTGGAAGAGTCGGTTGATCAGCCTTTGGTAGGTCGCCCCGGCGTTCTTTAGCCCGAAGGGCATGGTAGTGTAACAATAAGTACCTCGTTCGGTGTAGAACGCCGTTTTCTCTTGGTCCTCCTCACTCATTCCTATTTGATGATACCCTTTGAAGGCATCTAGGAAGCAGAGGATTTCATACCCCATCGCCGCGTCGACGAGGGCGTCTATCCTTGGCAGAGGATAGCAATCTTTGGGGCAGGCCTTGTTGAGGTCGGTGAAGTCGACACACATTCTCCATCCCCCGGTGTCCTTTTTTACCATGACTGGATTGGACAGCCAGGTGGGATATTGGACCTCGTGGATCATCTTGGCCGGCAAGAGCTTGTCGACCTCATCCGATATGGCTTGGCTACGTTCGGGGCCGAAGTGCCTTCGTTTCTGTCGCACAGGTCGGGCCTGCGGGTCAACGTTGAGTTGGTGAGTCATGAGCTCGGGTGGCACTCCGACCACTTCATCCGCGGACCACGCGAAGACGTCTCGGTGGTCTTTGATCAGGGAGATCATTTCTTCTTTCAGGGGTGAGGGTAGTCCAGCCCCTACTTGGACCACTTGGTCAGGTTTCGCTTCATCCACTACCACCAGTTCCACCTCATCCCCGGGCTCCAGCCTGTTGGGCTCTTCTGCCTTCCGAGGGTCGATGCAGTCTATGGAGAGGACCGCTGGCCTCTTTTCTTCTGACCTCGGTGAGGGCCGGGGGGTGACTGCTGCTTGAATGGTGGCGAGGTAGCATTCCCGGGCGGCGCCCACATCGCTGCTTACCTCGGCCACCCCCGCAGAGGTTGGAAATTTCGGCTCTCAAGGCATTGAGCGTGGGCCGGCCTATCAGCATATTGTAGGGGGAGTCTGCTTTGACCACCGCAAAACTGACAGGCACAGTTCGGCAGCGTGGATGACGCCCGATTGTTACCACCAGGGTCAACATGCCTTCCGGGTGGACGACGTGTCCCCCGAATCCCACGAGGGGAGTCCTGACAGGAGTGAGTTGCTCCTTGGTCAGTTTCAAACTTTCGAAAGTCCGGTAGTACAAGACGTCTACCGAGCTTCCGGGGTCTACGTAGACCTTTTTGACTACGTAGTTGTTGGTGAGGACTTCAATCACAAGAGCTTCATGATTGCTGGAGGCCGCAGGAACGGGGTCAGCGGGACCGTAGGTGATGACCTCGGACAGCCGAGAGCTCGGCTCGGCCACCTCCATCTCGGCCTGGCGGTAGGTCCGCTTCCGGGAGTTCTGGCTGTCTCCTCCCGTTGGTCCTCCCGCGATGGTGTTGATCACCCCGGCGATGTTGGGGCCGTAGCCCGGTGAGCCATCGCGTGGGGGCTGCTTGTCCTCCCTACGGTTTTCGGGACCTCGGCAATGCATGTTCGTGTCCCGTCGGTCGTCGCGGCGAGGGCCTCGGTTCTCCCGGTGGGAGACGCTTCGGTTGAAGCCTCCATCCTTGCGGACGAATTGCTTCAGGTATCCTTGCCGGATCAAATTTTCGATTTCCCGCTTTAGGTCGTTGCAGTCTTCAGTCTCGTGCCCTACATCACGGTGGTAGGCACAGTAGAGGTTCGAGTTCCTCTTATCTCTCCTCCCCGGAATTTCGGGAGGGTTGCGGCCGAGGTGATTCTGCCTCATCACAGCCAGGACGTGGGTCCGGCTCGAATTGAGGGGCGTCAGCTCGGCGTCCGAGGTGGACAATCTGCCTTTCACGATCCGGTCGAAGACACTTCGGCGGTCTCGGGGTTGGTTTGAAGTGCCACTTGGGCCTGGTTCACCTCGGCCAGTGTCTTTCCTCCTCCGGGGATCTTGCCCCGTACGAGATGCTTGGGCTTCTCGCTTCATGCGATTTACATCTTCGCTTCGGATTCCCTGGTCCACTCTTTCCCAGAGCTCCCGGAGTGTACGGGGGTACTGCCGATGGATTTCGGTGTTAAAGATCCCTGCTACTAACCCGTTGGTGAAGGCAGCAATAGTTACTTGCTCGTTCTGGTCAGGTATCTGTACATTCTCCTCGTTGAACCTTTGGGCGTACGAGCGAAGTGACTCGCCCTGACCCTGTTGCAGGTTCAAGAGGTAAGCTGAAGTCTTTGTTATTGGTCGAGACGACACAAAGCGGTGGATGAACCGGTCTATCAGCTCATCCAGGGAGGAAATGCTCCCCGGTTCTAAACTCCAGAACCACTTCCGGGCGGTCCCGTGCAGGAAGATGGGGAAAGCCCGACAGATCACGGCGTCGGGGACGCAGTAGAGTCGGAATGCGGAGATGAAGGCGCGAAGGTGATCCTCGGGGTCACCTCGGCCGTCGTAGGTGTGCAAATTTGGAAGCTTAAAGTTTGGGGGCACCATCTCCCCATTGATGTCATCAGTGAAGGGCGGAGCCCTCATGTAGTCAGAAGCTAGGCCTCCGGGACGCCGAGGTGGGTCCTCGGCTCGTTTTCCCAGTAGTCCCCGAGAAAATGCTCGGGAGATGGAGGCAATCTTGGAGGTTGCCTTGGATGAGACTCGCCTGGAGGTGCTCCGAGATAGACGCCCATCTTCGGAGTCCTCGCCTGAGGGCACTTCAGGGGACTTCGTTGGTCTCCTCTTGGAAGACTCGGCTTTTTCTTTTCCCTGCCTCTTGAGGTACCTTCCTAGTTCCTCAAAGATGTTGGGGTTGTCCGTGACAAACTCGGCCATCTTGGCGATGGCCTCCTCATTGTTGGGCTGGGTCCTTTGGGACCCATGTTCCTCAGAGATACGATCTTGCTGGGCTCCGGATGTCTGCCCAGCCCCAGTTGAGGGAACTCTTCCGCTTCTGGAGCGCGTGGATCTCATTTTAGCAGTAATCTCGTTCCCACAGACGGCGCCAATTGAAGAGGTGATTTTTGGTGGATATGTAAGCCGACCTGAATCAGTCCTCTCTGAGAGGAGGTGAGGTGAATTCGTGTGTCCGAAGTCGACCTCCTTGTCCGAAGTGAATGGCGGGGCTTCTCCCCTGGTATCACTCCGACGATTAAGTTAGTATGAGAACGAGAAAATGCTAGAGTATGAGCAAATGAACAGTGTATGCTTACTTGTTGGAGTGTGTGGGGTATTTATAGAGCGAGAGTGGAGGGCAGGACGGAGGTCTTATGTCGGTGGGACCCATGCCCTGCCATTACGGCTCTGTTCCCTGTCAGGGGGCCTGACTCTGACACTGTAGCCGCCTGGACAGGGTGACGAGGAGTCCTTTGCAGTAGTCATTAAGTGCGACAGTGCTTTTCAGATAAAGCACTGTTCCCGGATGATGTCAGGTGACTTGCCTCATCCGCGTGCAGCTGAGGTGGAGGTGCCGAGGTCACCTACACGGTAGACTAGGGATCCGGCCGAGCTTAAGGGATATGCCCGAGGCACGGGTGAGCTCTGATGTCGGACGAGGTGAGGTCACCTCGGACATGCGGGGTGGCCGAGGTGAGCATCCTCAATAAGCCCCCCAAGCCTCGGGAGCTCCGGGCTAGGGAGGTTCCGAGGCTTCCTTGTGCCGAAGTCGTAGAGAGCCGGAGTCCCGAAACTGCCCCGGAAGATGCGGGGACGCGACACGTGGACGTGTCAGTTGACAGGATGTGGTCACTGGTAACCGTCGCGTCGTGAAGTAGTGGGACGTTTCGTGCAGAGGGTGTCAGCTGAAAGGACGGGGTATTAATGAGGAGAGAGGGAGGCACGACGTTTTGAATTCGAACGTGGCCGTCCTTTCGCATTCTTGCCGCCTCTTCGGATTCTCCCCAAACCCTTATAAATAGGGGGGGTCCCCCTCATCGCACTTCTCACACCTTTCATTTTCATCCGAGACCCGCAAAGTTCGCGAGCGTAGCCGAGGTCAATATAGTAGCCGAGATCGGAGTAGTAGCCGAGATCAGATCCGAGGTCATCCACTTCGTCCAGTTCCGTAGGCAATAGTAAGTACCCTTCTTCTTTCTTATTTCGTCTTTCACCCATGGCCAAAACGGCTAAGACCCACAAAGAGACCATAACTCCGAGCCACCTGACCGAGGTGAGGCCGGATCCTGGGGAAGAAGCGACGACATCTAGTTCGGAAGGGTCGACCCCGAGTTCTGAGAAGGGATCAACCGAGGCGGGAGCCAGTGGGGCAGCCTCGGAGTTGGAGTCATCCGAGATGAGCGAGGGTGGTTCCGAGGTGGACTACAACGAGGAGCTCGGCGTCGAGACACCACACGACGAGGACGCCCTGGAGCCTGTCGCTCCCGAGGACCTAGCCAACATCGACTTCGGCAAGATGCCGAAGTTTAGAAGTCGCATCCGAAGAGATAGGGCCGTGAAGGTGATGAACAAGTACCCTTTCCGGTCGGGGTACGAGATCATTCCGGCCGGAGCAGATGACTCAGCCGAAAAGCCCCCCTTGGGCACAGTGGCCATCTATGTCCAACAGTTAGAGGCCGGGCTGAGGATGCCCACGTCAAGGTTCTTCAGGGACTTGCTTCGTCACTTCGGCGTGAGGATTACCCAACTCACCCCGAACGCGATCCGCATCATTATAGGGTTCGAGATGCTGTGCCGACATCAGGAGGTGGCTCCCTCTGTCGACCTCTTCCGCCGATGTTATACCCTTAAGGCGCACGGGACAGACAAGGGATGGTTTTTTGTCAGTAACCGGAACAATGCCATTCCGAAGTTGGTGGTCGGTTCTCCCAGCTCGATCAAGAATTGGAAACGCGACTTCTTCTTTGTGTCCGAAGTGGACTTCCCTAGAGGTTTCTGGTGGAGGCCAATCAAAGCGAAGGCCGATCCTTCCGCTGGGGATGCCAAGGAGGAGGACTTCCAGAAGCTGATGAGGTCGGGACTTCGGATATACAGTCTGGACTACCCCGAAGCCGTGCTGGTTGACGGGGGAATCAGCCGAGCTTTGCTCAGTCCCGACAGAGCTCCCTTCACTTCCACCAAACTTAAGATTCCTTGTAATTTTCTTTCATAACTTTGCTTTCACTTCGGCTAAGACATATGATAATATTTGTTTTTTGTGCAGTGACTAAACTGTCCGACATCGTCGTATCGGGCTCGTCCGAAGTGGCCAAAAGGCAGAAGAGGAAGAGCTCTGATGAGACGTTGGCACCTCCGCCGAAGAAGAAATCGCAAGGGCAGGCTGCCAAGACCTCGGCGGCCAAGAGCACTCCCACCCCGGTTGGTCAAAGCAGCTCGGCCACCGCTGCTACGGGGTCCACCTCGTCCGTGCCAGAGGGAGTGCCTCTTGGAGTCACCACGGCACTCCCACCTCATGGCCGAGGCAAGCAGCTGAAATCCCCGGTCAATGCAGTGTCGGGGACCTCGCTATGGAATCGTTTCCATAGTCCCCCGGTGTTTTCTGGGGATGAAAAGACGCACCCCGCCGGGCACTGGTGTCCGAACTGGAAACTTTCGGTCAACGACAGGTGCAGCCATCCTCGGGTTGCCCAAGAGTTGGTGATGCACTCCCCCCTACCAAGGGACTTGGAATTTATGAAGAAGTTGACCCCGGCTGAGATGATTCAAAGCCTCATGGTGAGCACGGCTTCCACCTCAGCCTTTGTGGCCGAGATGACTCACCGGTACTGTGCTCTAGTCGAGGAGCAGGACACCGGCAAGTTGCAGAATCAAATCTACAAGTTGGAGAAAAAACTGTTGGTGTCCGAGTCTGAGAAGGCCGAGCTTGAAAGGCGGCTTAAGGAGGCCGAGGTGAAGGATGAGGAGGCCGCGGCTACTATCAACAGTCTCCGATCGGCCCTCGAAGAGGAGCAGAAGAGGGGGGACGAGGTGAAGGCGTCCCACGAGCAAGCTCTCGAGGGTGCCGGAGCCTCGGCCGTAGACGCTTTTCGGAAGTCCGAGGCCTTCATCAAGGACCTCGGCCAACTACTTACGCCTAACTTCATGTTTGGTTTCACATCGGCCGTTGACGAGGCCGCAGCTCACCTCTCCTCCGAGGCCTTGGAGTCCTTAAAAAACCATACCAGCTACAATGAGGACTCCAAGGAGTTATGCGATCGGATGGCCGAAGGCATTCAGGCAGGAAGGAATTTGGCCGAAGTCCAGGTCGAGTTCAACAAGTGGCTGTCCGAACTCGACGAAGTGTTCGAGGACGTGGAAGTGGAAGAAGCTGGAGGAGAGAACGCTGAGGGAGACGAAGCCGGAGGGGACGTCGGCAAAGAGCATGGAGATAAAGTTCACCCCAAGGAGGCCGAAGAGAAGGATGCCCAGGAGGGAGCCAAGACCGGGGATGGAGCCGAGACGGGGGTCTAGGCTCGCGGCTTTAAGGGGGTGGCCGAGGTGGAGAGTGCTTAGTAGCATTCGGACCTCGGCCTTGTACTTTTGTAACGCTCTTTCTTATTGAATGAAAGCATATTTCTTCTCGTCTCAGTGCTTTAATTTCTTGCTTTGACTTCATCCCTTGCTTGTCCCCCTTATTTTTTAATAGCGTAACAACGATATTGAAGAATAACATAATAACTGAAGTCATTACTTGATTAAAAATTCAGGCGTAATACAATCTGAGGTTCTCGGCGTGCCAAGACCTCGGCACTAATGAGCCATCTCGGTAACTCAGTTTACAATACCCCTTAGCGTCAGATTCCACAACTCGGTAAGGGCCTTCCCATTTCGGGCATAATTTCCCTTGCGGTTCAGCTCGGCTGACTGAGTTTTTTCTAAGAACCAAGTCTCCAGGTTGGAATCTACGATGTCTCACGCGGGCATTGTAGTAGTGTGCCAGTGTGTTCTTGTAAGAAGCTATCCGGGCTGAGGCGAGATTCCTTCGTTCTTCGACGAGGTCGAGGTCCAGCTGCCTCTCTTCGTCGTTCACCTCGGCGGCATAGGCTGCCAGCCGAGGGCTGGGGGTAAGGATCTCAGCCGGGATGACCGCCTCGGCGCCGTAGGTCAGGGAGAATGGGGTCTCTCGCGTCGCTGACCTCGGCGTGGTCCGATACGACCACAGGACACTGGGGAGTTCCTCCACCCAAGATGACCCAACTCGGTGTAGTCGGGTCCTGAGACCATGTAGAAGAGTCCGGTTGAAGTTTTCTGCTTGACCATTGGCCTGGGGGTGGCCTACCGAAGTGAAGTGTTGTTTGATGCCGAGGTTCTCGCACCAAGTCTTGAACGGGTTCTCGGCAAACTGTCTCCCATTGTCCGAGATGATGACCCGAGGTATGCCGAAGCGGCAGATAATGCACTTCCAAAAGAATTTTTGAATGGCCAGCCCTGAGATGGTCCGAAGTGGCTCGGCCTCGACCCACTTGGTGAAGTAATCCACAGCGGTTACTAAGAATGTATAACCCCCGACGGCTTTGGGGAAGGGACCTATGATGTCTGTCCCCCATTGCTCAAACGGCCAGGGTGAAGTGATGGGGACCATGAAGTTTGAAGGCTGGTGGTGCTCGGGTGCGTGGACTTGGCAGGAAGGGCAGCCGAGAACGAGGTCCTGGGAGTCTTGCCGAAGTGATGGCCAGAAATATCCCAGGAGCATAGCTTTCTTAGCTAGCATCCTGTGGCCGATGTGAGCCCCACATAGGCCCTCGTGGATCTCGTGGGGGACCTCGCGTCCTGCCTCGGGGGTGACACACCTCAACCATGGGCCGAGGTAGGAGCGCTTATATAGTTCTCCATCGCGGAGTGCATACCGAGCGGCTTTGCGTTGTATCTTCCTTGCTTCAGCTCGGTCTTCGGGAAGGACTCCTTGACCCAAGAAAAGGATGAACGGGGTCATCCAAGTTTCTTCAGAGTGCACGGGGCAGGCCACCTCTTCCACGTACCCTGGTTCACTCAGGACCTCCACCAAGACGGTTTTGCTGAGGTCAGAGAATGAAGTGGAAGCCAGCCGGGATAAGGCGTCGGCTCGCTTATTCTGGGACCGAGGGATCCTTTGGATTTCGAATGACTTGAAGTACGCGGTGAGTTGGTGAACTTTGGAGAGGTACCGTTGCATGGTCTCATCCTTGGCCTCGTACTCACCAATAACTTGGCGTACCACGAGTTGGGAGTCACTGCGGACGTGGATTTGCTGGGCGCCGAGCTTGCGGGCTAGCTGGAGTCCAGCGATTAGAGCCTCGTACTCGGCTTCATTGTTGGTGGCCGGGAAGTCAAAGCGGAGGGCGTAAGAGCAAACCTCCCCCTGAGGTCCTTCCAGGAGCAGTCCGGCTCCGCAGCCGTCTCCATTAGAGGATCCATCGACATACAATGTCCACAGGGATGAGGTGGACACCTCGGGTAAGGCTGAGGTGGACTCTGGACCTTCCGTGAAGGTGAGCTCAGCAAGGAAGTCAGCTAAAGCTTGAGCTTTTATGGCGGTGCGTGGCTCGTAGGACAAGTCATATTCTCCCAATTCGACAGCCCACTTGGTGAGGCGACCAGAAGTTCGGGTCGCACCAATATTTGCCGAATGGGCTGGTCGGTCCTGACCGAGATGGGATGGGCTAAGAAGTAGGGTTTCAACCGCCGAGCTGCGTGGACGAGCCCCAGCACAAGTTTTTCCACTTGCGTGTATCGGGTCTCCGGCCCGCGGAGGGCTCGGCTGACGTAGTAGACCGGCACTTGGGTGCCCTCATCTCGGATGAGCACAGCGCTGACAGCCTCGTCGGCTGCGGAGAGGTAGAGGTAGAGCTTCTCCTCGGGCCGAGGTGAAGCGAGTGTTGGTAGGTGATGCAAGTACTGCTTCAGCTGGTCGAAAGCAGCCTGACACTCCTCAGTCCAGGCGAACTGGTCAGCATTCTTCAGCACCTTAAAGAAAGGCAGAGCTTTCTCGGCTGATTGGGACAGGAAGCGATTCAGCGCGGCCAGGCGTCCATTCAGCCGTTGGACTTCTCGGATGTTCCGAGGTGGGGACATGTCCTGAATGGCTTTCACTTTGTCGGGGTTGGCCTCGATTCCCCGGTGGGAAACCAGATACCCCAAGAATTTTCCCGAGGTGACGCCGAAGACGCACTTCTTGGGATTCAGCTTCATCCTCGAGTCTCGCAGGACACCAAAGACTTCCCTCACGTCTGACAGAAAGGATGAAGTGGCGAGGCTTTTAACGAGGATGTCATCCACATAGGCCTCCACATTGCGGCCGATCTGATTCTGGAAGAGTCGGTTGATCAGCCTTTGGTAGGTCGCCCCGGCGTTCTTTAGCCCGAAGGGCATGGTAGTGTAACAATAAGTACCTCGTTCGGTGTAGAACGCCGTTTTCTCTTGGTCCTCCTCACTCATTCCTATTTGATGATACCCTTTGAAGGCATCTAGGAAGCAGAGGATTTCATACCCCATCGCCGCGTCGACGAGGGCGTCTATCCTTGGCAGAGGATAGCAATCTTTGGGGCAGGCCTTGTTGAGGTCGGTGAAGTCGACACACATTCTCCATCCCCCGGTGTCCTTTTTTACCATGACTGGATTGGACAGCCAGGTGGGATATTGGACCTCGTGGATCATCTTGGCCGGCAAGAGCTTGTCGACCTCATCCGATATGGCTTGGCTACGTTCGGGGCCGAAGTGCCTTCGTTTCTGTCGCACAGGTCGGGCCTGCGGGTCAACGTTGAGTTGGTGAGTCATGAGCTCGGGTGGCACTCCGACCACTTCATCCGCGGACCACGCGAAGACGTCTCGGTGGTCTTTGATCAGGGAGATCATTTCTTCTTTCAGGGGTGAGGGTAGTCCAGCCCCTACTTGGACCACTTGGTCAGGTTTCGCTTCATCCACTACCACCAGTTCCACCTCATCCCCGGGCTCCAGCCTGTTGGGCTCTTCTGCCTTCCGAGGGTCGATGCAGTCTATGGAGAGGACCGCTGGCCTCTTTTCTTCTGACCTCGGTGAGGGCCGGGGGGTGACTGCTGCTTGAATGGTGGCGAGGTAGCATTCCCGGGCGGCGCCCACATCGCTGCTTACCTCGGCCACCCCCGCAGAGGTTGGAAATTTAAAGCTCAGGTGGTAGGTGGAGTATACGGCTCTCAAGGCATTGAGCGTGGGCCGGCCTATCAGCATATTGTAGGGGGAGTCTGCTTTGACCACCGCAAAACTGACAGGCACAGTTCGGCAGCGTGGATGACGCCCGATTGTTACCACCAGGGTCAACATGCCTTCCGGGTGGACGACGTGTCCCCCGAATCCCACGAGGGGAGTCCTGACAGGAGTGAGTTGCTCCTTGGTCAGTTTCAAACTTTCGAAAGTCCGGTAGTACAAGACGTCTACCGAGCTTCCGGGGTCTACGTAGACCTTTTTGACTACGTAGTTGTTGGTGAGGACTTCAATCACAAGAGCTTCATGATTGCTGGAGGCCGCAGGAACGGGGTCAGCGGGACCGTAGGTGATGACCTCGGACAGCCGAGAGCTCGGCTCGGCCACCTCCATCTCGGCCTGGCGGTAGGTCCGCTTCCGGGAGTTCTGGCTGTCTCCTCCCGTTGGTCCTCCCGCGATGGTGTTGATCACCCCGGCGATGTTGGGGCCGTAGCCCGGTGAGCCATCGCGTGGGGGCTGCTTGTCCTCCCTACGGTTTTCGGGACCTCGGCAATGCATGTTCGTGTCCCGTCGGTCGTCGCGGCGAGGGCCTCGGTTCTCCCGGTGGGAGACGCTTCGGTTGAAGCCTCCATCCTTGCGGACGAATTGCTTCAGGTATCCTTGCCGGATCAAATTTTCGATTTCCCGCTTTAGGTCGTTGCAGTCTTCAGTCTCGTGCCCTACATCACGGTGGTAGGCACAGTAGAGGTTCGAGTTCCTCTTATCTCTCCTCCCCGGAATTTCGGGAGGGTTGCGGCCGAGGTGATTCTGCCTCATCACAGCCAGGACGTGGGTCCGGCTCGAATTGAGGGGCGTCAGCTCGGCGTCCGAGGTGGACAATCTGCCTTTCACGATCCGGTCGAAGACACTTCGGCGGTCTCGGGGTTGGTTTGAAGTGCCACTTGGGCCTGGTTCACCTCGGCCAGTGTCTTTCCTCCTCCGGGGATCTTGCCCCGTACGAGATGCTTGGGCTTCTCGCTTCATGCGATTTACATCTTCGCTTCGGATTCCCTGGTCCACTCTTTCCCAGAGCTCCCGGAGTGTACGGGGGTACTGCCGATGGATTTCGGTGTTAAAGATCCCTGCTACTAACCCGTTGGTGAAGGCAGCAATAGTTACTTGCTCGTTCTGGTCAGGTATCTGTACATTCTCCTCGTTGAACCTTTGGGCGTACGAGCGAAGTGACTCGCCCTGACCCTGTTGCAGGTTCAAGAGGTAAGCTGAAGTCTTTGTTATTGGTCGAGACGACACAAAGCGGTGGATGAACCGGTCTATCAGCTCATCCAGGGAGGAAATGCTCCCCGGTTCTAAACTCCAGAACCACTTCCGGGCGGTCCCGTGCAGGAAGATGGGGAAAGCCCGACAGATCACGGCGTCGGGGACGCAGTAGAGTCGGAATGCGGAGATGAAGGCGCGAAGGTGATCCTCGGGGTCACCTCGGCCGTCGTAGGTGTGCAAATTTGGAAGCTTAAAGTTTGGGGGCACCATCTCCCCATTGATGTCATCAGTGAAGGGCGGAGCCCTCATGTAGTCAGAAGCTAGGCCTCCGGGACGCCGAGGTGGGTCCTCGGCTCGTTTTCCCAGTAGTCCCCGAGAAAATGCTCGGGAGATGGAGGCAATCTTGGAGGTTGCCTTGGATGAGACTCGCCTGGAGGTGCTCCGAGATAGACGCCCATCTTCGGAGTCCTCGCCTGAGGGCACTTCAGGGGACTTCGTTGGTCTCCTCTTGGAAGACTCGGCTTTTTCTTTTCCCTGCCTCTTGAGGTACCTTCCTAGTTCCTCAAAGATGTTGGGGTTGTCCGTGACAAACTCGGCCATCTTGGCGATGGCCTCCTCATTGTTGGGCTGGGTCCTTTGGGACCCATGTTCCTCAGAGATACGATCTTGCTGGGCTCCGGATGTCTGCCCAGCCCCAGTTGAGGGAACTCTTCCGCTTCTGGAGCGCGTGGATCTCATTTTAGCAGTAATCTCGTTCCCACAGACGGCGCCAATTGAAGAGGTGATTTTTGGTGGATATGTAAGCCGACCTGAATCAGTCCTCTCTGAGAGGAGGTGAGGTGAATTCGTGTGTCCGAAGTCGACCTCCTTGTCCGAAGTGAATGGCGGGGCTTCTCCCCTGGTATCACTCCGACGATTAAGTTAGTATGAGAACGAGAAAATGCTAGAGTATGAGCAAATGAACAGTGTATGCTTACTTGTTGGAGTGTGTGGGGTATTTATAGAGCGAGAGTGGAGGGCAGGACGGAGGTCTTATGTCGGTGGGACCCATGCCCTGCCATTACGGCTCTGTTCCCTGTCAGGGGGCCTGACTCTGACACTGTAGCCGCCTGGACAGGGTGACGAGGAGTCCTTTGCAGTAGTCATTAAGTGCGACAGTGCTTTTCAGATAAAGCACTGATCCCGGATGATGTCAGGTGGCTTGCCTCATCCGCGTGCGGCTGAGGTGGAGGTGCCGAGGTCACCTACACGGTAGACTAGGGATCCGGCCGAGCTTAAGGGATATGCCCGAGGCACGGGTGAGCTCTGATGTTGGACGAGGTGAGGTCACCTCGGGCATGCGGGGCGGCCGAGGTGAGCATCCTCAGAATACATTATTTTTGTTAAATTATAATTAAAATGGAAATTATGGGCTTTTTATCCTCTCAAATGAATAAAAAAATTTCAAGCAAAGTATCGTTAAATAATAATGGACTGATTAATATTTTCATTTTTAATTTGATTTATTATTTGTCTCTTTTACTATTAATAATTGATTAATTATAAGTTCATTTCTTTTAGATGTATCTAAATAATTTGAAACCATATGAGATATGCTTTGCACATACCTAACATATATTTGTGATTAGTATTAGTGCTAAAAAATTAAACATAACAAGATCAAAAAAAAAAAAAGCTTAAGTTCAAGTATACTAAAAAAACAATATACGAATAATAGTAGTAAAAAGATGAAAGTAGCTAGTCACACAAGAGAACAGAGAATAAGAAAATAGTAAAAAGGACCTTATTATTATTATTTATTTGTTCTGTTTGTTGACACATTTTGAGGTACTAAGAGTATTTGGTTAACTATGAAATAAATCTTATACTACCTAATAGACTCCAGAGTTTCACTTAAAAAGATTAAATAACGGAGTAACAACTTACAAAAGAAATGCATTCTTGTATATTATTTTATCTCGGTTTTGTAAAGCAAAATGGTACCACACTAGAGCATATGGAACATTTCAGATAGCTAGCTGGATGCATCCAGAAAAGAAGTCGGTTGGGGATAGAATCTAAAACTCCATTACTAATTTACATAAATTATAAGCAAGCATCTAGCTTTTTTCAGAACACTAACTTTATCCCCTGCAGAATTGATCTTCTATGCAGTAACCAAGCTTGTTCTCAACTCCTCGACTTCAACAATACCCAGAAAGAATTTAGCTGATAGATTTCTGAGGACAAGAAAGGAGAAAAAGTGGGAAAAAGAAAAAGATGGGCAATTGGTTTGTAACAGAAGGAAGGGGAACAAGCTGGAGAGACCAAACCTTAGCATCAGTCTCACTACCACCCGCGCCTTTGATGGTTATATTTGGGCTGGTAGCTGCGTTAATGTGTATGGCAAGTTACTGGGACTACAAAGCCCAGATGGAGCGTACCATGACCGGTTTCAAGCTGTTTCTTTTTCTGCTGCCGTTGCTACTGATTTTGATGGTTCATTTGATGATGCTTAGCAGGAGGTGGTTTTATATCAGAGGTTTAAGGCCGGTTTCGGATCAGTCGACGAGCCAACAAGGCAACAGCTCCCCTCCTTGGGGGCTGGTGCTGGTGGTGCTGCTGCTTTTGGTGTTAGTGTATTATCACTCTTCTTTCCAGTCCAGCTGGTTTCGACCTCCTGTCTAAACAGTACTTGGCGTTCCAAAATCCAGGCTCCATGCTCTTCACATGTCCTAGCTAGCATATATCCGAGTACAACTGCGGAATGGTCAGAAAGGAAGACAAGGTGGTGGTTTTGGTGCGTCGTAGTACATCTTTTCTTGGTTTTGTGTTTCCTGGTTGGGGTCTAGCTACACCAACGATCTTTTGCTGCTGTGATTTTTGTTTTACGCTGTCGATTTACTGGGTATGTAGCGATTAGCCTGCCACATATTAGCTAGCTCAATAGTCTGGTCCAATTTGGTCGCGTCGCTTATTAATCATTAGGAAATCCGTGATACGGGGCTTAAACATCTGTTGTATTGAGTTCCGAGTAATGAGTATTCGTGATCAGCCATCTTGATCTTTTCTAAATAAAATGAGGTTATAAGCAGAATTGATTTCTGGAGTCAATGAATTGAATTATCAATAAATAATAAAAACCCTTTTTCTTTTTACTTAAAGTTATCTTATTTGTATGCAGAAGATGAGAGTTTGATCAGAAGTAGCTTTCTGGACACTTATCTTTTAACCTCGAGGATTCATGCAGGACTAAAATGAATATCGAATTCAATTTAAAGAGAAAAAGTTTTGAGAGGAAGTATTTTGCTGAACATTATCTTTTAACATTCTTGATCAACACCGACTGAAAAAAATGGATCTTGGCGCTACCCTTTTGAAAGGCAAACCGCTTACTTATTGTCAACATGACATCGCGACTAGAATTTCCCGGAGGCCGTTGGGCTTCAATTCAGTCTTTCTTCTCTTAGAGAGTTTTGAAGCCTCGCAAAATCAAGGTGTCCTGCTAATGTTTTCCTCTTGTAACATCTCTGCAAATGTAATGGGTTCCTCCAGCTCTGACCTCCCTCCGCCCGATCTTCACCTGGGAACACAATGGCCTCTGGCGCTGGATACTGAATGTAGTAATTGAGAGTCTGCTGGAATCACACCCTTCCTCTCCCCCCGTCCCCCCACGCCCCCCAAAAAAAAAAAAAACAAAAAAACCCCCTTTTTCTTCCTTCAGCTAAACATAGTAGTCTTAATCCTAACTATTAAAGCATAAACATGAAAAGATTAATTGAAAAATCGAATATAAACACACCCAAACCGAACACTGAAAACTTGCATGCCATAAGATCAATTCAGCTGGCCAGGTGGAGGCTGGTACAAAGTACAAACAATTGCATAGGTGCGTACGCACCTTGTAGTGTAGCATTCTAACCAAAATTTCTCGTTAACACATTTCCAAATTTTACAATGTGGTTGAGTGGAACTAGTTGGGGGAATTAAACATCACTACAAAGTATTTTGTTGCCTCGCACAATGTGGTGCAAGGATCCCACATACATTAATTTAGGATGAAGCTCCCAGTTTCAAAGAACCAACAACAGACGTACTCCCTGCACTACATTTCACTACACACAAACATGACTGACTACCTGCGCTGGGCAGGAGTTGGTGGCAGCAGGAAGTCCTCCCTAGGGGGGTCTTCCCCCTGGCCAGTAGGGGAAACCCAGTTTGCAAACTTATACATATCTTACTTGACTACCGCTCCCCTAACATATACTAAAAGCTACATCTGATTTCAGCTAGAAATCATGTTAATTTAATGCACAAAAAGAAAGGGGAAAGTTACACTAGGATTAGCAAGGACATAGATAACTCAAAGCTATATGCAACAAAAAAACAGCTTGCCTTCTTGCACAAAAAAAAAAAAAAAAAAAAAATTGAAAGAATAGAAGAAAATGGTGATGGAGGTCAATGGACAGCTGGAGATGAATTCTTCAGCTTAGGAACCTTAAATGAGGACGTGAACAATTTGGGGGTGTTAGAGGCCTGAATGGTATCAACTGCTTTCCTCTTTGAACTTTTGCATCCCTACAAACACCATAGTGGAATTTGCTTAGCATTTCGAAGGTTTATCTGATTAAGAGCAGGTCATTCCACAATTAATTCAACTTGAATCATGCAATCACCAACACCTGTAAAACCAGACATGCTTTCAACAGGACTTCAGCATGTGGATCATGACTGTATATGTACTTTTCCTCAGCTAACTGAGATTTAAACTTTGAACCACAATTAAATTGTTCTACTACAGACACCAGATTTAAATAAGAAAAATTATAGACTTCAAAGACATAAAAAGCAGAAAAAATATTCAACTCAAGACTATTAAGCATGTACAAAGAGCAACAAGCTTGACAAGAAAACCACTTTAGCACAAGCTCCCATATGAGGCTCCGTTTGGATTGGTCATTTTTTCAAAAACAAGTTTTT
>NW_020862287.1:0-33309 GCF_003713205.1 Coffea eugenioides | reverse complement strand
AATTCTAGGCAGAATTGCTTTTACAACAACCCCAACTCTCTTTAATGTTTTTCTCGCCCTTTTCAACTCAGTATAATGCTAAAATACCTTATATAGAGTTAACATAACTTAGTAATTAAGAAACTACTGCACCAAGAAACTACCACATAATTACTCCGTACCCTAAACAACTAAATGACTGAAACTTGGCTATACTTGAATACGTCTAAACTAGAAATAGGAAACATCAACTATTAGGAAGTTTGGTTTAATTATGCCAATAAAAAGACATATTCTTTTGACCATCACACTATGTCAAAACATGAATGGGTTTCGTTGATATTAGCAATGATAACTATTCCACATAAAGCAATGGCAACATGCATGGATTTAGGATAATTTCATAAGTTAATTTTGTATATAATGATAGTGCATATAGTAACAACAATGAAAGAATGCCACCTAAACTTGATATAATGGTAGTGTATAATTTGAATTTTGTTTCTTGAACATGTAGCTTGCAATATTATGGGATAATTTCAGAATTCTCCACTAAGGTTATTGACAATTTCACTTGTCTCTCCTCAACTTTTGGAAATCTCACGTACTCCTAGCAGACAATTGGGACCTATTGATGACGAAAGGCGCAGCAAAATACTTATATCTTTAGTCTTTGGTGATATTAACTAAACAATTTCTCACCTTCAAAGGTAATTTGTAAAAAATCAAGTCAAGTCTTATTTCCACAACTTTGTAATACGATGCAAAAAGAAAATATTAAACAAACAAAAATTATTCTCACCCTTGATTCTATTGCACATTTCACAAGGAAAAAAACTATTCTCTAATTTTCTATGGTTACTTTCTCTTCTAAGCTTTAATTGACGCTCGCTCATTAAATCTTATATATCTAACTACTATATAAAAACCTAAAACTACCTTCACCAAGAAGTGCCACATAACAACTTAAACTGACTTGGCATTCTTTGATTGGCTTGTTGTTTTAATGCTACCTTTGCCAATAATTGTCATCTATAATTGACCACTTCACATGTATCTTTGGTGTATGTTTAACCATGGAAGGTTGGTTTAGGAATATGAGTGCTTGGTTGAAACCAATGATGCATATCATACTGTTAAGTGGCTAATTGTGCATATAATTGGTGAATATTTTCCCATTTATTTTGCTAAAATATGGTGTTAATCGATAAATTTCACTCATATTTGATTTTTGGTGTTGCTTTTAGGAATTGTTGGTGAGAATGGAGTAAAAGGTGTATTAAAAGCCGAATTTCCAGAAGACTTCTTGTTATAAGACGTGCTCATGCTTCATGTCAGACGCAAATTGGTGCTTTTAAAGATTTATGTCCAAAAGACTACATTCTGTTAAGCGTGACCACATCTTATTCTACAAAGAATTCAAGAGTCTGCACAACAAAAGATTAAGCAGTTTGATTGAGAAGCCAACTATGTTTCTCGAGTGTCCATATTAGTCATGAAATTGGAGATCCTAATTGGTTATGACTTGATGTATTTTACTTTGAAAATCAATTGATATGTTTTAATTGGGTAGTTGACTTTCGGTAGGAAGCTATGAAGGATAAGTAGTCCTTTCCTTACTAGAAGAGGAGAAAAAACCTTATAAAAGGGGGGATGTAAGCCTTCGGCCGGGGGAATCTTGGATTCCTTTTCCTTTTCTTTTCTCTCCAATAAACCCTAGTGTTTCTTGTGGCCACAAATCCACCTGGAGGAGCGGTTAGTTTCTTTTCTAGTTGAAGGATAATTGAAACTTAGATTCAATAATACTGTGAGATCTAATTTGATTTGTTTGCTTCATTTATTTATAAGTATTTATATATTCTCTGTTCATTCATGATTATGATTATTTTGTACAGTTAAATACCTGATCAATATTTAATTGTCGAAATAGTCTATTGCCATATAAAATATGAAATCCGTAATTGTTTGATGGTTTTAGTATCTGTGGCGCTTGATATAATTTGATTGTAGAAGAGACTTCCGAATTTATGTCACGGGAATATATAATCTAGCTTAAATGAACCGAGCTTGCGTGTTTGTTAGTTAGAATTGGTAGCTTCTCTAATTATTAATGCTGTCAATAGGTTAAATCCTAAGAGCTTGTTTAGGGTTGCTTAATTGGCAAGAGAAATACCCACAGAGCTTGTTGTAGTTATCGAAACAGTAAGGAGAGGCAGGTTGTCAGAGCTTGTTGACAGCTATAACCAGTTCATTTATGAATAATTGATTTCACCTTTGCATCGATGATCAGTTAAATGAACCAAAGTGGAGATTAGACCTTCGACTAGAGTATTGCCTTTTTTTGATTTAGTTTTATTTAATTTTGTGCTATTGTCTTTATTTTTATTCAAGTGAGTTATTTAGTTAATTTCTCATAATCCCCCTTTTTTATTTATTATCTTCACAAAGAAATAAACCACCCAATCCCTGTGGATACGACCCTACTCACCGCTATGCTCGAATTCATATTTTTAGAGTAAAAACTTTTATTTTTGCTAGTTTGACAAGCCAACAAATTTTGGTGCCGTTGCTGGGAACTGGTGCTTTATTGATTTATTTTCTTTGAATTATTTTTATTTTTATTTTCCCCTTATGCTGGTACTAGTTTATGACTGACTATACTCAACAGTTTGGTGATAGACAGGATTTCATTCACAGGAGAGTTAATAATATGGGTATGTCTTCTATTGATCAACGTTTACATTTTCTAACATTTCTTGTAGAAAAGTTGGTTGTAGGGCAAGTAACATTAAAATTGTTGTTATTGTTATTCTGCAAATGGTATTACTAGTGAGTATTATTTGCATTTTTTTATTTAATTATTGAGCATTACTTTTACTTGTGCAATTAAGTTAATATAAATAATATAATTTTCCAATTTATGAAAATTTCTTGGTCTTATTAGACTAAATTAATATTTTAGGGTTAGATTAATTTTTTGCCTTAATATTAAATGTAAGAATACCTAAGTCCTTAATGCTAAAGTATTGATACTTGAGTAAATAGAATTACGATCTCAAAATAAATTATTTAATTCCTATGATTAATCTCAATTAGTTGCTAATGTTAAATGTTAATAAGAATATCCGTGTTAAGATAAAAATCAATGAATTTTAGACAAATATGATTCTAATATATGAAACATGCTTAAGGCGTGAAAATTCGATAAATATATCCTTATCTTTCTTTGTGTTTCAAGTAAGTGCGTAAATATAATTTTTGTGTGTGCAAATTTATACCCTTGGATTAAATTATTATTTTATTTGACTTTATATTACTAAATCGATAAAATTCGAGTTAGACTAACTCTATTTCTTGAGAAACAATAATTGGAAATTCTAATAACTAATTTAATCGCTAATTAATATAAGAATTACTAGGAACCTTAATATGCAAGTTTAATCGATTATTATTCGATAAAAGTGGTTTAGGTATATTAGGGTATAATTAGGCGTTCAAATCACACTTGGGGATAATTTTTAGAAGTAAGTTAGAATTGAGAAATTAAGTTGAGATTACGGAGCAAAGTGAAAAGACTAAAATACCCTTACCTTTCCATGCAAACCAAACAAGACGTCTGACCGCAAATCAAATCACCTTTGTTATTACCAATTCGATACGCAACCAATGTTATACGCAATCGATCCTTACACGAAAACCTCTGTCTCGTAAACCACGGCACCACCATACGTCCTTTCTATCTCACGGCTAAAACCACAATACCATTCATTCTATTTCACAAACACAAACCACAATTTCCAAATTCCTTCACTGCACAACAAAACCGCAAACCATTTCTTCCTTCTTAATACCGAGATACCATTCTCTTCATCATCTCATTTCTTTTGCCCAATTGCACCGAAACTATTGCAATCCCTCTCCACAACCGCACCTCACCTCTTCCTCTGCATTCGACCAAGAGCATCCGAGAGAGAGAGCTGCCTGGTGAGCTGCATCCGAGAGCTAGGAGGAGGGAAAGTGAGCTGCCAGAAATTTTTCTGGTTCTGCCGTGAGTTGGAGCGAAGCCAGGGAGGAGATTTGCAGGAAGCTTCACCATTCTGTACCTTCATCTCCACCAACTCCAACCAACCGACCTCAAAGCCACCAGCTACAACAAATTCCAGCCGCAACTTAGGAGCTAGAAATCACCGACTGCACTTGGCCGAGAGCTAGGGAAGAAATTTCTGGAATATTTCGTGTGAAGGATTAGCTGCTAACTGAGGTAATTTCTGGTTTAATTAGGTTGATTATTAGTTGAGCAAGCTGCATCTGAGCTTGCATGTTTAGATTATACAATCGGCTACTGGAATCAAACCATTAGGAAATTTCTGTTTTGGACAAAATGTTGCTACCAAGAATTTGAGGAGATAATGCAATTCCATTTGTGTTTCCTGTGGCATCTGAACACCTAAGTGCCTTTAGCTGAGTGAAGACTTGAAGAGTTAAACCATGCATGTTGAATTGTGCATTCGGATGATGTGTTAAAGCAGAGGAAATTTCTGGTTTGGGTTAAGAAAATTTCTGCCGAGAGCTTAGCTTAATTATTGCAGCTTAATTTGGTTCAATTTTGTTGCTGTCGAACTGATTTCTGGTCTGGATATGATAGCTAGTTAATTCAGCAGTTGTGCATGTGAAATTTAAGTGCAAAATACAGGACTTAACCGTAGAAAAAATTGATTTGTGACTAAACAAATGCTGGAAGAGTTTCTGATTTGGCCGAGAGCTTAGCTTGAATTTTTGCAGCCTGATTTGGTTTAATGTTGTTGTTTAAACTTATAACCATGATTAGATGATTAATAACAAGTTAATTAGGCTCTGCATGCAGCTAATTAGTTAGTTTAAACCAGAAAAATAAAATAAAAATGCAATCTGTTGCAGGTATGTTTGTTCGAAACTAGCTGTGCAGAAATTTTGGAAATTTTGAGGATTTGCAGCTGTAGTTTAAGTTAAATTTTGAATTTGAAATATTAATTGGCTAGATAAGTTTTTGGCATGACTAATTTGGGTATCTAAAACCATGTTTTAGCCAAGGAAAATTGGATTTATAAACACCCAAGGGTTGGAAAAATTCTGGAATAGCCGAGAGGTATGATCAGAAATTTCCAGTTTGTTTTCTTTTGGATTTTAAACTATTTCTGGATTTTCTGGATGATTTTAGTCACTGAATGAAATTGGTTTCGAAGTGGAAATTTTTAATAGCTAGCTAAGTGTTTAAATGCTGAATTTGAATACCTAACACCCTGTTTAAACCAAGGGAAAAATTGGACCTAAAGTATATTAGTTGCTGGAATTTCTTATGTGATAATTAAAGGTTGAGTTGGGATCTTAACTTGATTTTTAAATTTTTCCCTGAATCTTGATGGATGGAAATGTCTGGAATTTGTATTTTGGAGTTCTATAAGAAATGTATGGATGGTTGAATAAAAACATTTTGGTGTTAAAAGAGAAAAAGGAGTTTTTCACAAGTGAAGAATGAAACTTCAGATTTTCGGATGTCCCTGACCAGTTTCAGTAAAATGCTTATATCTTGGTGTAGAAAAATCTGTTTAAGGCGCCGTCAGTGGCATTTGAAACTAGAAACATAGGTCTTTGTTCGGTAGAAATTTCGTATTTTTCCTCCATGTGTACTGCTGTCTGTGAATCCTTGAAGTAGACTGTTTTGGTATGAATGTCCTGTTTTCTTCGTGAAACTAAAGTTTGATTTGGATTGAACTTGTAGCTTACTTGTGGTTTAAATTCTTGATTAAATTGTGGTTGGAAGTGATTGATGTTGTCAAGGGCTAATGATTGATGAAGCCCTTGGCCATTTGAATGATTTTATAAGTACTACAGGGTGATGAAAGTTAATTGCTGGAATGTCTTGGAGGCTTTACTTTTATTTTTAATTGTTTATGATGGGCTTGCTGAAACCAAGTGCTAATGATTGATGAAGCCTTGGTTGACTATTTTATTTTATTCAGAGATGCACTTGTTGAAATCTAGGGCTAATGATTGACGAAACCCTAGTAATTTGCTATGTGATTTTTGCCATATTTTGATCCATATTATAACTTCGAAACGGAATCGGAGCTGTGGAAGTTGTATCGACCTTGCGAACTCGAGTAACTGCGATCAAATTAATCAAAAATATTTTTTTCCAGCTAGTATTATATTATAAAACTCCATATCTAGTGTTTTGCCTAAAACTTTCCAACTCGATAATTTCTTTTAGCTCAAACTAGCCTTGATAGCTATAGTAAATAAGTTCTATAGCTTTTGGAAACTCTAAGTCGTATTTTAATTCCTTTTCTTTCTTTAAGCTTTGTAATTGTATAGTTAACTATAGGAAAAGTTTCGAAATACGAGTTTTATTAATTTAGCGAAAAGCCTGGGAAACTTGCTCGGCAAGAAACCCTATTTTAGAAAAAAAATAGTTTTTAGGGATAATTTTTGCAAAGGCCGTAACTTTAAAGAAATGTTCAAAGTAACTTTCTAACATTGATATTAAGAGGTTTGTCGAATTATTTCAAGAAAATAATACTAGTTACTCTTTTATAAGAAAAGTAACTCAACGAAAACTATAAGAAACATCTCTTCTACTTTTGTCAAGTTTCAATCTAAAAGATTCTTGATTTTTCTATGGGAAAGTAAATTAATAGTATATTAGATATACTTCAATGACTATAAGCTTAAAAACTGAGTAGAAACTCATAGTTTCAAATTTTGGTTTTTAGGATATTTCGAGGACGCGGAATTCGATTCCCAACTTGATATCTGAACTCCACTCTTGGTGAGTGTCCCTGCTTGTTCTTTTCCTACCTGAATTAAGTGCTTTCTAGACTCGATAAGTGATAATTTGCAAAACTAGTTTTTGATCCATCGAAGTGAGCGGTGTGTACTTTATCACACTAGCCGTTCGTGTGGTGACTTGCGTGAATCATTTTTCTCCTGAATCCTTGAGTTTAAATGTAGTTGCGTCGTTGGGTGAATCCCTCGACTCCTGAATCCAACTACCTTGTATCTAAACGTAGTTACGTCGTTGGGTGAATCCCTCGACGCCTGAATCTAACTACAATAAAGTCGTTGGGTGAATCCCTCGACCAATCATCTACGGGTATATCTCGAGTATACTGCGTCATTAGTCGGTGAGCGGGCCCGGGACAGGGGTATGAATGGTGACGGGTTAGGTAACAAAATGAGAAACTCTACATGGATTATAAGTAGTGAGAGTTGACGGACGGTCAACTACGATAAAGGGTGATCCAGCGAGGAATATGGCTCCTGAGAGCCCATGTATCCTACCTTGTGCTGTTATACGTTTTCCTAACTGTTTAAATTTGTTAAGTCATTATCCGTTGTTTGATTTACGTGAATTGCATGTTTTGGGGCACCACTGAGCTTTAGCTCACCCCACGTTTATTGTTTTCCTTAACAGGTTCTGGAAACTGAAAGCTGGATATTTACCTATGTTTTCCTTTTGGATTGTATTTGAATACTATGACTTATTTTGTGGGCTGTAATGCGTTATTTGGGGATAATGTACTTTTCTTTTGGATTGCCACTTGAAGCTGGAAAATGTGTAAACCCTAATTCGATTGCTTGGCTTGTAAGTTTGTATTATGGATTTATGTGTTTATCTACCCGGTTTGGTACGACTCTATACTTTGGTACGTAGCACGTGGGACGTTTAAGAGCCTCGATTGGCTATTTATATCACTGTTATCTTTGAAGTTAATGTGGATTTAAGGAAGATCTTATTCGAGAAAATTTGTTTTGTAATAGATTAGGTTATTATTCGAAAGATTTGGGTTAGTATGCTTGCGTGAGTCCTGGCGAGAGCTGGGCAGACGGCCCGCCAACCCTTTGGTTCGCCTTAGGGGGAAGCGGGGTCGCCACAAGTGGTATCAGAGCCTAGGTTAGAAAAGTTATTTGAAGGACATATTAAATATGTAAAAACCCTAATCCTCTCTAAGAATAAGAATTGAGACCATTAGAAATACCTTAAGTGGTATCTGATCCAGTTAGCTATTTAAGTTCTAACCTTTAAGTATTGATTATTTTGCAGGTATGGAGAATGGTAATGGACATGTTAATGGTAATGGCGCGACTAATGGACATGTAGAGCCGCTGAGATCCATTTCCTATAGGCCTCGAGGTGGAGGAGGTCGAGTTCGATACTCGCCTGCTGATAGGCAACCTAGATGCCAGTGTAGAGTCACATATGCCTACCCCAACGACTTGGTGTTATCCCTAGATGATGAGCGCCGCCACTTGTGGGACGCTAACCACACCTTGACCCAGGATGTGGAGGAGCTGAGTATCATGGTGGATACCCAGTTCGACCGCATAGCTCATTTGGAGATTAGGCTAACTGCTGAGCATAATATGCTGGAGGTTGCTCGGTTGGAGATAGAGCGACAGAGGTCTAGAGTGACCCGACTTGCTGAGGGGATCAGAGATAGGAGTGCTGGCATCAGGGCTGATGCTTCTATGCTTAGGGATGAGGCCACTAGTTACCTTCAGGATAACGAACAGGCAGATCCAGAGGAGGATCCGGAGGAGGACCCGGAGGAGGATCCGGCGGAGGACGTCGCTCCTGATAGCCCTGCTGAGGGTTAGATTAGGTTGACTTGATAGTATCGGATATGTAGGATCAGAAAGGGACATTAGTTAAGTCATCAAATTTTGTCTAGGTGAATGACTTACTTCCGAGGCACCATATCCCTAAAATTTTGTTTAAGGGATTATCTGTATGTATTTTGCTAACGTATGTGCCTTACTTTTGGGAAATGTTCCAACTTGCTAATTGTATGACTGTTCCACGGAAATATATATGTTAAGTGTTTCATTTTCTTTTCCTCTATTTCCATGTTGGTTTTTAATCACATAGCGAATCATAATAATTAAATATAAATAAAATTTTGCCTAATTGTCTTACCCTTCAGTAATAGGCATAATTAGGCAATGGATCGCCAAATGATAGGAAGGAGCCGTGGGAGACCCCCTAGACAACACCCGGATGCGGGTGGAGATAGGGAACCCGAGGTCAATCAAGACCAAGGGCAAGAGGGAGTGGCCGGAGATCAGGTGGCCACCGCAATTAACCGTATCACTGATGTCTTGGAGCGCTTGACTGAACATCAAGCCTCTGGGCCAATGCACCGCCAAGGAGGGTAGTTTATTAAATCCTGTGAGCATTCCTGGGGTTGTCTAATCACAAGAGGGTAGTTTATGAGCGTCTCTTGACTACCATAAAATTAAGGAAAGATTGGTGGTTGGGTGCGTCGCTTGACCACTATAACCAGTTTATTCGTGAGTATATGAATTGTCCTTTGTATCTGTGATCAGTTGTGTGCTTCGGTGCCAAGATTAATTCCTTGACTAGGTTGTTTTAATTAATTGTTATTTGTGTAGTTTGGTTCCTGCTATCTTAATCAACTTTAAATTTCAGTTTTTATTCCTTTTTAATTAGTTGGTACTACTGCTAAAAATCCCCCCCTTTATCCTGTGTGATTTGCCTACCTGTTCCCTGAGGAGACGACCCTACTTACCACTATACTCATTCAGTTTTGGTAGTAGGTCTAATATAAATTTTATTTTTGGTGGTTTGACACCCACCAAATTTTGGCGCCGTTGCCGGGGAACTGGTGTTTTAAGTGACTTATTGCACAGGCTTTAGTTTTTATTTTTATTTATTTTTATTTATTTTATGCCTCGATCTTCTCGTACAGGAGAATTAGAATTTGATCCAGAGATTGAGAAGACTGCAAGAAGGTTGACCAAGGAGGCAAAGTTGCGTAAGCAACAAGATTCAACGTCACCTTCAGAATCTAAGCAAGAGTTTGTTTCCAGTGATTCATCAAGTGAATCTGAAAAAGAAGAAGTGCATATTCCCCGAGTAGCAATGGCAGCCCCAAGAACTTTGAGGGAGTTGGCAACTCCTAACGTGAACCAGCAGCCATTATGCATTACATTTCCTAACACGGAAGAGGCATTTGAGCTTAAATCTGGTCTTATTCACTTACTTCCTACTTTTCGTGGTATTGCAGGTGAAGACCCACATAAACACTTGAAGGAATTTCATGTGGTGTGCTCCACAATGAAACCTCAAGGAGTCACTGAGGACCACATCAAGTTGAGAGCCTTCCCTTTCTCTTTGGCGGATAAGGCTAAAGATTGGTTATTTTACCTGCCATCTGGATCCATCACTACGTGGGAAGAATTGAAGAGAAGATTCCTCCAGAAATTTTTCCCTGCCTCTAGAGCCGCCAATATAAGGAAAGAAATATGTGGAGTTAGGCAGGCAAATGGGGAAGTTCTATATGAGTACTGGGAGCGCTTTAAACAACTGTGTGCCAGCTGCCCGCATCATCAAATCCCTGATCAGCTCTTAATACAATATTTCTACGAGGGATTATCACCCATGGATAGGAGCATGTTAGATGCAGCCAGTGGCGGTGCTCTGGTTAACAAGACCACAGACGAAGCAACGTTATTGATCTCCACCATGGTTGAAAATTCCCAACAATTTGGAGTGAGAGCTGAGGGAGCAATAAGAAGGGTCAATGAAGTGAATCACTCTGACTTAGAGGGTAAACTATCTGAGCTTACCTCTCTGGTACGTCAAATGGCAAGGGGGCAATTACAATCTGTGAAGACTTGTGGTATCTGTGCTACTCCGGGACACATGACTGACATGTGTCCAACTCTCCAGGAGGATTCACCTGAACAAGCCAACATAGTGGGAGATTTTTCTGGACCACCTCCACGAAGGAATGATCCTTTTGCACCCACTTACAATCCAGGGTGGCGAAATCATCCTAACTTTAGCTATGCTTCAAAACCCCCTGGCTTTCAACAATATTTCCAGCCACGGCCACCAGTGCAACAACCATCCACTTCCAATTCAAACATGTCTCTTGAAGATATAGTGAAGTCACTGGCCCAAAGCACGAGTCAATTACAGCAAGAGGCTCAAAGATCTCAACAGGAGTCTCACAGATTTCAACAAGAGACTCGTGCTAGCATTAGGAATTTGGAAGTACAGATGTCTCAATTGGCAACTTCCATGAGCAACCTGGAAAATAGCAATAGAGGAAAGTTACCATCTCAAGTAATTCCTAATCCCAAGGAGAATGCCAGTGCAATGCAATTACGGAGTGGCAAGGAGGTACAGTCTCCTAGGCGTGCCCACGCCAAAGAAGAAGAAGTGCCCAGGAAGGGGGAAGAGGAAGATGAGAAACAATCCTCTGAAGTCTCAAAGAAAGTTGACATTCCTCCTTTTCCTGGCAGGTTTACAAGAGCCAAAAAGAAAGAATCTGAGCAAGAGATTTTGGACACCTTCAGGAAAGTGGAGATCAATATTCCTTTATTGGATGCTATTAGGCAATTGCCCAAATATGCTAAATTTTTGAAGGGCTTATGCACTAACCGCAATAAGTGGAGTCTGGATGACAAGGTGAAGGTGGGGGAGAATGTCTCAGCGATGTTTCAAAGGAAGTTGCCCCAGAAATGCAAGGATCCAGGTATGTTTACTATACCATGCATAATTGGCAATCAAAGAATTGAAAAAAGCATGCTTGACTTAGGTGCTTCAATAAATGTCATGCCTCTCTCAATTTTTAAAGTTTTGAATTTAGGACCCCTCAAAGAAACTAGGGTAATCATTCAACTAGCTGACAGGTCGAATGTCTACCCTGAGGGCCTAGTTGAAGATGTTCTAGTAAAGGTCAATGAATTCATTTTTCCTGTGGATTTTTACATTGTTGATATGAATGATGCATACTCTACTGATTCAGCAGTGATTCTTTTGGGTAGACCCTTCATGAGTACAGCAAGGACTAAAATAGATGTACATGAAGGGACTTTATCTGTGGAATTTGATGGAGAGAAGGTCACTTTTAATATTTTTGATGCAATGAAGCATCCTGAGGATACTGAGTCTGTAAATTTTGTTGGCATGACTAACACTATTGTGCAAGAGAATTTTGAACAGAATTTCATGGGGGACAAGTTGGACTTTGTCTTGCAACAAGGCAAGACCAATTTGGAAGTGGACGACATGGAGGAGGAGGAAGTCAAAGAAGTTATCATGTCCTTACATTCACTACATCCGCTTCCAGGCACGTTTGAAAATTCTTTTCTACCATTACCCACTTCTAATGAAAGGATTCTACCTTCTGTTCAACAGGCACCTAATGTGGAATTGAAGGAACTGCCCCAGCATTTGAAATATGCTTACTTGGGAGATAACAAGACTTTGCCTGCAATCATTGCCAATGATTTAACTGCGTTGCAAGAAGAGAGGCTCTTACGGGTCTTACGGGAATTTAAACCAGCAATTGGATGGACGTTAGCAGACATCAAAGGCATCAATCCATCCATTTGCATGCATCACATCCTTTTGGAGTCGGACGTAAAACCCGTGAGAGAGCATCAACGCAAGCTCAATCCTGCAATGAAGGAGGTGGTGATGAAGGAGATTCTCAAGCTCTTAGAATTAGGAATTATTTTTCCTATTTCTGACAGCCAGTGGGTGAGTCCAGTCCATGTTGTTCCCAAGAAAACTGGAATCACGTTGGTGAAAAATGAAAAGAATGAGTTAGTGCCAATGACATTGCAAAATGGGTGGAGAATGTGCATTGACTTTAGGAAGTTAAATGCCGCAACTCGGAAAGACCATTTTCCACTCCCATTTATTGATGAAATGCTTGAGAGGTTGGCAGGTAAGTGTTTCTTTTGCTTTTTAGATGGTTACTCTGGATATTATCAAATTATTGTTGCTCAAGAGGACCAACATAAAACTACTTTTACCTGCCCTTTTGGAACTTTTGCATATCGCCGTATGTCTTTTGGTTTGTGTAATGCTCCTGGAACATTTCAAAGATGCATGATGAGTATTTTCTCTGATATGATTGATAATTACATTGAAATTTTCATGGATGATTTTACAGTATACGGTGATTCTTTTGATCAGTGCCTAGACCATTTAACAAAGGTTTTGAAAAGATGCATTGAAACAAACTTGGTTCTTAATTATGAAAAATGTCATTTCATGGTTAAGGAAGGCATAGTTTTGGGCCATGTTGTTTCATCAAGGGGTATTGAGGTAGATAAGGCTAAAATTGATTTGATCACTAGTCTACCTTACCCTACTAATGTCAAGGATATTCGTAGTTTTCTAGGCCATGCAGGTTTTTACAGGCATTTCATAAAAGATTTTTCAAAAATTGCTCAACCATTGTCTCGCCTGCTTCAAAAGGAGGTGCCATTCAACTTTGGAGATGATTGCAAATTGTCCTTTGACACACTCAAGGGTATGTTGACCACGACACCAATCATCCAACCCCCAGACTGGAAGCTATCCTTTGAGCTCATGTGTGACGCCAGTCAGTATGCCGTAGAAGCTGTGCTTGGACAGCGGAGTGGGAAGTGTAGTCACGTGATATACTATGCGTCAAAAACATTGACACCAGCTCAATGCAACTACACCACCACGGAGAAGGAGCTTCTAGCCATTGTTTTCGCTTTTGAGAAATTTAGATCATATCTATTGGGGTCAAAAGTAACGGTTTACTCTGATCATGCAGCTTTGAAGTATCTCTTGTCAAAAAGGGAGTCCAAGCCAAGACTCATTCGTTGGATGCTCTTGCTGCAAGAATTTGACTGGGAGATCAAGGAGCGTACCAAGAATTTGACTGCAAGAATTTGAAGCATATGACAATGCACGTTTGTACAAAGAGCGTACCAAGCAGTTTCATGATCGCCTATTGCGTGCGAAACACTTTTTCCCAGGACAAAAGGTACTCTTGTTCAATTCACGGTTGAAATTCATGCCAGGTAAGTTAAAATCCCGTTGGATTGGACCATATGTGGTAGTCAATGTTTTTTCCAATGGTGTGGTTGAAATCTAGAGTTTAGAAACTAATAAGCGTTTTACGATTAATGGTCATCGTTTAAAACCGTTTGTTGATATTTCAGACATTGGCACTGTGGAAGAGGTACACTTGATAGATCCTATCTATGCCTAATTGCTCACTGCGAAGTCGTCTAGCCAAAGACGTTAAAGAAAGGCGCTTCTTGGGAGGCAACCCAAGGCTTCTCTTTCGTTTTTCGTTGATTTTGGGTTGTTTTATTTTATTGCAAGTGTTCTTTTTGGTGTTGGGCAGGAGACTTGGATTTACAAGGCGTGCCCACGCCTTATAAGTGATGCTCTTGAACACCGTAGAAATGCTTGGGCAGAAGACTCTGCCTCGTAAGGCGTGGGCACGCCTTACAGCAACTCTGGTCCACTCTGGGGACACAGGCTTGGATTGAAGACTTCCGCTTCCATCTGAAGCAACGCTGCACCACACTACCGTCGGAGGCTCCACGGTGCCAGTCCCTGACACCTCCTCTACCATGGTGTTTTGCTGCAGTTTTTATTCATTCAGGGAAGTTTTTTGCTCCCTTCACTTGACTTCAACTTTTCGTTCTTACATTGAGGACAATGTAGACTTTAGGTGTGGGGGGAGTAGTCTAGCTTTTCCTTCTTACTGCTTTTCCTTCTTCCTTAAAAAAAAAAAAAAAACAAAACAAAACCTTTACCTTACCTTTTGGGATTTTTATGGTTAGCCCTGATAAGCCATGGCTAGATTTTCAAATTTAACTATTGTTACGGTTTTAGATGATATATATGTTAAGTATTGATATGGTAAAATTTTAGGTGACTCTTGGTGAATATTTGAGATTTTGTGACTCTTGCAATTTCTTTTGGTTAACTTTTCTAGGCATTGTAAATATTTGTCTGACATTTTTGTGTGAACTGGTTCAATTATTATCTTAGTTCTCCATGTTAAGGAAATGAAGCAGGCTTGCATAGTTTTAATTTTACTTGGGTATTTATTTGTGAATAAATTCGGCTATACTCGTGGTTATCATTGATAGCCGGGGTCTTACTAAAGTGTCGATTTTTGCGTCAAAAAGCAGCGATAACTATAGTATGTGGTCTTTAAGCGGTTTAAGTTGAGTAACCGGGCTCCTTCATTGAAGAGATGTCAGAGTTCGCGTCAAAATTGAATGGCTCAAGACTAAGCACTTCCTTCAAAAAAAAAAAAAAAAAAAAGGGAAAATGAAACAGAAAAAAAATGAAAATGATGAAAAAAAAAAGTATACGAGCATGAAAGTATGCGAATAATTGTATTGCCTGCGGATCCATGAGTCTTTATGTTGAGATGTTGCTTAATGGTTGGACCAGTTATTAAAGAATGTTGGTTGGATATTTTCTATTCTTAGATTAGTTAGTCTGGATTTGAAAGAGTCATTGGTTTCAAAAGCTAGTTGGAGAGTTATCTCGTAAAATTTGTCATTAGTACTTGACAGTTATCTAAATTACACATTGGCAATAGTTGCTTTGATTAATAGCCATTGTTTTGAATTCAACTGCTGCAAAATGTTTGCTCGCTTGGTTGTGTATTTAAAGTTTGAAATGCTTGAGGACAAGCATTGTCTTGGTGTGGGGGAATTTGATAGGGATATAATTATGCATTTTATTTGTGGTTATTTGGTCTTAATTTTGGCAGTTTAGTATACAAAGTATTGGATTTCTACTCATAATTAGTATTTGTGTTAATTACAGGCAATTAGTGTTGAAAGTGACGAAAGGGAGACAAAATCCAGAAGACTCTTGCCTCTAAGGCGTGGCCACGCCTTAGAAGGTGGACGAAACCGAAAGACGGACCATGGTCCACGTGAACCCGAAGCACTGGATTGGAACCTTGAAACAAAAGTTGTGGGCCTCCTAACCCTTTGAAGACTACTGGTGGCTACAAAAGGCGAAAAAGACCAAAAGAAAAGGGAATTCACGTTTTGTGATTTGAGAGATTAGCTCTAGTTTTCTTATTTTTGTTCGCTAGCCGTCAGACGTCGGGAGACTTTTTCGTTTTCGCACTTGGTCTTGGATTTTTCTTCTCTCGGCTTTTGCTTTATCATTGTGAGTGGCTTGGCGGCCGCATTGTTTTTCATTTCGTCTTGGGTTCAGCAAAAACTTCATGAAAACTATGAATTGCTTCGTCGTTATGTGGCAAGGCTGAATCTTTTATCTAGTTGAGGAATAAATCAAGGATTGGAGCATCATAACTGTGAGATCGTTTTAATTGTTTTATTTTTGATTTATATGTTCATGGGTATTTGATTATTCTCTATTTTTCCCTGAGTTATTACTGTTTAGATTTATTGGATAATTAGGCCTGTTATTCGATTGTCTAAATAATTGATAGCCAATTAGGATGTTGGCGCGTCGCCTTTAAGTATCTTGATTAGTGGCAAACGAGACAATTTTACCGCCTCGCAAGCGGTTTAATTTGGATCGTGGGGATAATTAATCTAGCCTAAATAAACCAGCATGTGTGTTTGTCATCTAGAATTGGGTCTTTCTAATTCCTAATGTTGTGGCTACATTAAATCCTGTGAGCATTCCTGGGGTTGTCTAATCACAAGAGGATAGTTTATGAGCGTCTCTTGACTACCATAAAATTAAGGAAAGATTGGTGGTTGGGTGCGTCGCTTGACCACTATAACCAGTTTATTCGTGAGTATATGAATTGTCCCTTGTATCTGTGATCAGTTGTGTGCTTCGGTGCCAAGATTAATTCCTTGACTAGGTTGTTTTAATTAATTGTTATTTGTGTAGTTTGGTTCCTGCTATCTTAATCAACTTTAAATTTCAGTTTTTATTCCTTTTTAATTAGTTGGTACTACTGCTAAAAATCCCCCCCTTTTTCCTATGTGATTTGCCTACCTGTTCCCTGAGGAGACGACCCTACTTACCACTATACTCATTCAGTTTTGGTAGTAGGTCTAATATAAATTTTATTTTTGGTGGTTTGACACCCACCAAATTTTGGCGCCGTTGCCGGGGAACTGGTGTTTTAAGTGACTTATTGCACAGGCTTTAGTTTTTATTTTTATTTTTATTTTTATTTTTTTTATTTATTTTATGCCTCGATCTTCTCGTACAGGAGAATTAGAATTTGATCCAGAGATTGAGAAGACTGCAAGAAGGTTGACCAAGGAGGCAAAGTTGCGTAAGCAACAAGATTCAACGTCACCTTCAGAATCTAAGCAAGAGTTTGTTTCCAGTGATTCATCAAGTGAATCTGAAAAAGAAGAAGTGCATATTCCCCGAGTAGCAATGGCAGCCCCAAGAACTTTGAGGGAGTTGGCAACTCCTAACGTGAACCAGCAGCCATTATGCATTACATTTCCTAACACGGAAGAGGCATTTGAGCTTAAATCTGGTCTTATTCACTTACTTCCTACTTTTCGTGGTATTGCAGGTGAAGACCCACATAAACACTTGAAGGAATTTCATGTGGTGTGCTCCACAATGAAACCTCAAGGAGTCACTGAGGACCACATCAAGTTGAGAGCCTTCCCTTTCTCTTTGGCGGATAAGGCTAAAGATTGGTTATTTTACCTGCCGTCTGGATCCATCACTACGTGGGAAGAATTGAAGAGAAGATTCCGCGAGAAATTTTTCCCTGCCTCTAGAGCCGCCAATATAAGGAAAGAAATATGTGGAGTTAGGCAGGCAAATGGGGAAGTTCTATATGAGTACTGGGAGCGCTTTAAACAACTGTGTGCCAGCTGCCCGCATCATCAAATCCCTGATCAGCTCTTAATACAATATTTCTACGAGGGATTATCACCCATGGATAGGAGCATGTTAGATGCAGCCAGTGGCGGTGCTCTGGTTAACAAGACCACAGACGAAGCCACGTTATTGATCTCCACCATGGCTGAAAATTCCCAACAATTTGGAGTGAGAGCTGAGGGAGCAATAAGAAGGGTCAATGAAGTGAATCACTCTGACTTAGAGGGTAAACTATCTGAGCTTACCTCTCTGGTACGTCAAATGGCAAGGGGGCAATTACAATCTGTGAAGACTTGTGGTATCTGTGCTACTCCGGGACACATGACTGACATGTGTCCAACTCTCCAGGAGGATTCACCTGAACAAGCCAACATAGTGGGAGATTTTTCTGGACCACCTCCACGAAGGAATGATCCTTTTGCACCCACTTACAATCCAGGGTGGCGAAATCATCCTAACTTTAGCTATGCTTCAAAACCCCCTGGCTTTCAACAATATTTCCAGCCACGGCCACCAGTGCAACAACCATCCACTTCCAATTCAAACATGTCTCTTGAAGATATAGTGAAGTCACTGGCCCAAAGCACGAGTCAATTACAGCAAGAGGCTCAAAGATCTCAACAGGAGTCTCACAGATTTCAACAAGAGACTCGTGCTAGCATTAGGAATTTGGAAGTACAGATGTCTCAATTGGCAACTTCCATGAGCAACCTGGAAAATAGCAATAGAGGAAAGTTACCATCTCAAGTAATTCCTAATCCCAAGGAGAATGCCAGTGCAATGCAATTACGGAGTGGCAAGGAGGTACAGTCTCCTAGGCGTGCCCACGCCAAAGAAGAAGAAGTGCCCAGGAAGGGGGAAGAGGAAGATGAGAAACAATCCTCTGAAGTCTCAAAGAAAGTTGACATTCCTCCTTTTCCTGGCAGGTTTACAAGAGCCAAAAAGAAAGAATCTGAGCAAGAGATTTTGGACACCTTCAGGAAAGTGGAGATCAATATTCCTTTATTGGATGCTATTAGGCAATTGCCCAAATATGCTAAATTTTTGAAGGGCTTATGCACTAACCGCAATAAGTGGAGTCTGGATGACAAGGTGAAGGTGGGGGAGAATGTCTCAGCGATGTTTCAAAGGAAGTTGCCCCAGAAATGCAAGGATCCAGGTATGTTTACTATACCATGCATAATTGGCAATCAAAGAATTGAAAAAAGCATGCTTGACTTAGGTGCTTCAATAAATGTCATGCCTCTCTCAATTTTTAAAGTTTTGAATTTAGGACCCCTCAAAGAAACTAGGGTAATCATTCAACTAGCTGACAGGTCGAATGTCTACCCTGAGGGCCTAGTTGAAGATGTTCTAGTAAAGGTCAATGAATTCATTTTTCCTGTGGATTTTTACATTGTTGATATGAATGATGCATACTCTACTGATTCAGCAGTGATTCTTTTGGGTAGACCCTTCATGAGTACAGCAAGGACTAAAATAGATGTACATGAAGGGACTTTATCTGTGGAATTTGATGGAGAGAAGGTCACTTTTAATATTTTTGATGCAATGAAGCATCCTGAGGATACTGAGTCTGTAAATTTTGTTGGCATGACTAACACTATTGTGCAAGAGAATTTTGAACAGAATTTCATGGGGGACAAGTTGGACTTTGTCTTGCAACAAGGCAAGACCAATTTGGAAGTGGACGACATGGAGGAGGAGGAAGTCAAAGAAGTTATCATGTCCTTACATTCACTACATCCGCTTCCAGGCAGGTTTGAAAATTCTTTTCTACCATTACCCACTTCTAATGAAAGGATTCTACCTTCTGTTCAACAGGCACCTAATGTGGAATTGAAGGAACTGCCCCAGCATTTGAAATATGCTTACTTGGGAGATAACAAGACTTTGCCTGCAATCATTGCCAATGATTTAACTGCGTTGCAAGAAGAGAGGCTCTTACGGGTCTTACGGGAATTTAAACCAGCAATTGGATGGACGTTAGCAGACATCAAAGGCATCAATCCATCCATTTGCATGCATCACATCCTTTTGGAGTCGGACGTAAAACCCGTGAGAGAGCATCAACGCAAGCTCAATCCTGCAATGAAGGAGGTGGTGATGAAGGAGATTCTCAAGCTCTTAGAATTAGGAATTATTTTTCCTATTTCTGACAGCCAGTGGGTGAGTCCAGTCCATGTTGTTCCCAAGAAAACTGGAATCACGTTGGTGAAAAATGAAAAGAATGAGTTAGAGCCAATGAGATTGCAAAATGGGTGGAGAATGTGCATTGACTTTAGGAAGTTAAATGCCGCAACTCGGAAAGACCATTTTCCACTCCCATTTATTGATGAAATGCTTGAGAGGTTGGCAGGTAAGTGTTTCTTTTGCTTTTTAGATGGTTACTCTGGATATTATCAAATTATTGTTGCTCAAGAGGACCAACATAAAACTACTTTTACCTGCCCTTTTGGAACTTTTGCATATCGCCGTATGCCTTTTGGTTTGTGTAATGCTCCTGGAACATTTCAAAGATGCATGATGAGTATTTTCTCTGATATGATTGATAATTGCATTGAAATTTTCATGGATGATTTTACAGTATACGGTGATTCTTTTGATCAGTGCCTAGACCATTTAACAAAGGTTTTGAAAAGATGCATTGAAACAAACTTGGTTCTTAATTATGAAAAATGTCATTTCATGGTTAAGGAAGGCATAGTTTTGGGCCATGTTGTTTCATCAAGGGGTATTGAGGTAGATAAGGCTAAAATTGATTTGATCACTAGTCTACCTTACCCTACTAATGTCAAGGATATTCGTAGTTTTCTAGGCCATGCAGGTTTTTACAGGCATTTCATAAAAGATTTTTCAAAAATTGCTCAACCATTGTCTCGCCTGCTTCAAAAGGAGGTGCCATTCAACTTTGGAGATGATTGCAAATTGTCCTTTGACACACTCAAGGGTATGTTGACCACGACACCAATCATCCAACCCCCAGACTGGAAGCTATCCTTTGAGCTCATGTGTGACGCCAGTCAGTATGCCGTAGAAGCTGTGCTTGGACAGCGGAGTGGGAAGTGTAGTCACGTGATATACTATGCGTCAAAAACATTGACACCAGCTCAATGCAACTACACCACCACGGAGAAGGAGCTTCTAGCCATTGTTTTCGCTTTTGAGAAATTTAGATCATATCTATTGGGGTCAAAAGTAACGGTTTACTCTGATCATGCAGCTTTGAAGTATCTCTTGTCAAAAAGGGAGTCCAAGCCAAGACTCATTCGTTGGATGCTCTTGCTGCAAGAATTTGACTGGGAGATCAAGGAGCGTACCAAGAATTTGACTGCAAGAATTTGAAGCATATGACAATGCACGTTTGTACAAAGAGCGTACCAAGCAGTTTCATGATCGCCTATTGCGTGCGAAACACTTTTTCCCAGGACAAAAGGTACTCTTGTTCAATTCACGGTTGAAATTCATGCCAGGTAAGTTAAAATCCCGTTGGATTGGACCATATGTGGTAGTCAATGTTTTTCCCAATGGTGTGGTTGAAATCCAGAGTTTAGAAACTAATAAGCATTTTACGATTAATGGTCATCGTTTAAAACCGTTTGTTGATATTTCAGACATTGGCACTGTGGAAGAGGTACACTTGATAGATCCTATCTATGCCTAATTGCTCACTGCGAAGTCGTCTAGCCAAAGTCGTTAAAGAAAGGCGCTTCTTGGGAGGCAACCCAAGGCTTCTCTTTCGTTTTTCGTTGATTTTGGGTTGTTTTATTTTATTGCAAGTGTTCTTTTTGGTGTTGGGCAGGAGACTTGGATTTACAAGGCGTGCCCACGCCTTATAAGTGATGCTCTTGAACACCGTAGAAATGCTTGGGCAGAAGACTCTGCCTCGTAAGGCGTAGGCACGCCTTACAGCAACTCTGGTCCACTCTGGGGACACAGGCTTGGATTGAAGACTTCCGCTTCCATCTGAAGCAACGCTGCACCACACTACCGTCGGAGGCTCCACGGTGCCAGTCCCTGACACCTCCTCTACCATGGTGTTTTGCTGCAGTTTTTATTCATTCAGGGAAGTTTTTTGCTCCCTTCACTTGACTTCAACTTTTCGTTCTTACATTGAGGACAATGTAGACTTTAGGTGTGGGGGGAGTAGTCTAGCTTTTCCTTCTTACTGCTTTTCCTTCTTCCTTAAAAAAAAAAAAAAAACAAAACAAAACCTTTACCTTACCTTTTGGGATTTTTATGGTTAGCCCTGATAAGCCATGGCTAGATTTTCAAAATTTAAACTATTGTTACGGTTTTAGATTGATAATATGGTTAAGTATGATATGGTAAAATTTATAGATGACTTCTCTGGTGAATATTTGAGATTTGTGACTCTTGCAATTTCTTTTGAGTTAACTTTTCTAGGCATTGTTAAAAATTTTTTATTTTTTTTTTTGGTTCTTTTGGGGGGGGGGGACAATTTTTTTTTTTGTAGTTGAACGGGTTCATTATTTAATCTTAGTTCTCCATGTTAAGGAAAAGAACGCAGGCTTGCATAGTTTTAATTTTACTTGTGTGTTTATGTTGTGAATAACAGTCGGCTATACTCCGCTTGGTTATCATTGACTAGCAACGGGGTCTTCACCTAAAGGTGTTCTGATTTTCGCCGTCAAAAAGCCAGCGATAACTATGCATGTAGTGACGTCTTTAAGGCTTTAAGGTTGAGGTAACCGGGCTCCTTCATTGCAGAGATGTCAGAGTTCGCGTCAAAAAGCTTGAATGGCTCAAGACTAAAGCACGTTCCTTCAAAAAAAAAAAAAAAAAAAAAAAGGGAAAAAGAAACAGAAAAAAAATGAAAATGATGAAAAAAAAAAGTATACGAGCATGAAAGTATGCGAATAATTGTATTGCCTGCGGATCCATGAGTCTTTATGTTGAGATGTTGCTTAATGGTTGGACCAGTTATTAAAGAATGTTGGTTGGATATTTTCTATTCTTAGATTAGTTAGTCTGGATTTGAAAGAGTCATTGGTTTCAAAAGCTAGTTGGAGAGTTATCTCGTAAAATTTGTCATTAGTACTTGACAGTTATCTAAATTACACATTGGCAATAGTTGCTTTGATTAATAGCCATTGTTTTGAATTCAACTGCTGCAAAATGTTTGCTCGCTTGGTTGTGTATTTAAAGTTTGAAATGCTTGAGGACAAGCATTGTCTTGGTGTGGGGGAATTTGATAGGGATATAATTATGCATTTTATTTGTGGTTATTTGGTCTTAATTTTGGCAGTTTAGTATACAAAGTATTGGATTTCTACTCATAATTAGTATTTGTGTTAATTACAGGCAATTAGTGTTGAAAGTGACGAAAGGGAGACAAAATCCAGAAGACTCTTGCCTCTAAGGCGTGGCCACGCCTTAGAAGGTGGACGAAACCGAAAGACGGACCATGGTCCACGTGAACCCGAAGCACTGGATTGGAACCTTGAAACAAAAGTTGTGGGCCTCCTAACCCTTTGAAGACTACTGGTGGCTACAAAAGGCGAAAAAGACCAAAAGAAAAGGGAATTCACGTTTTGTGATTTGAGAGATTAGCTCTAGTTTTCTTATTTTTGTTCGCTAGCCGTCAGACGTCGGGAGACTTTTTCGTTTTCGCACTTGGTCTTGGATTTTTCTTCTCTCGGCTTTTGCTTTATCATTGTGAGTGGCTTGGCGGCCGCATTGTTTTTCATTTCGTCTTGGGTTCAGCAAAAACTTCATGAAAACTATGAATTGCTTCGTCGTTATGTGGCAAGGCTGAATCTTTTATCTAGTTGAGGAATAAATCAAGGATTGGAGCATCATAACTGTGAGATCGTTTTAATTGTTTTATTTTTGATTTATATGTTCATGGGTATTTGATTATTCTCTATTTTTCCCTGAGTTATTACTGTTTAGATTTATTGGATAATTAGGCCTGTTATTCGATTGTCTAAATAATTGATAGCCAATTAGGATGTTGGCGCGTCGCCTTTAAGTATCTTGATTAGTGGCAAACGAGACAATTTTACCGCCTCGCAAGCGGTTTAATTTGGATCGTGGGGATAATTAATCTAGCCTAAATAAACCAGCATGTGTGTTTGTCATCTAGAATTGGGTCTTTCTAATTCCTAATGTTGTGGCTACATTAAATCCTGTGAGCATTCCTGGGGTTGTCTAATCACAAGAGGATAGTTTATGAGCGTCTCTTGACTACCATAAAATTAAGGAAAGATTGGTGGTTGGGTGCGTCGCTTGACCACTATAACCAGTTTATTCGTGAGTATATGAATTGTCCCTTGTATCTGTGATCAGTTGTGTGCTTCGGTGCCAAGATTAATTCCTTGACTAGGTTGTTTTAATTAATTGTTATTTGTGTAGTTTGGTTCCTGCTATCTTAATCAACTTTAAATTTCAGTTTTTATTCCTTTTTAATTAGTTGGTACTACTGCTAAAAATCCCCCCCTTTTTCCTATGTGATTTGCCTACCTGTTCCCTGAGGAGACGACCCTACTTACCACTATACTCATTCAGTTTTGGTAGTAGGTCTAATATAAATTTTATTTTTGGTGGTTTGACACCCACCAAATTTTGGCGCCGTTGCCGGGGAACTGGTGTTTTAAGTGACTTATTGCACAGGCTTTAGTTTTTATTTTTATTTTTATTTTTATTTTTTTTATTTATTTTATGCCTCGATCTTCTCGTACAGGAGAATTAGAATTTGATCCAGAGATTGAGAAGACTGCAAGAAGGTTGACCAAGGAGGCAAAGTTGCGTAAGCAACAAGATTCAACGTCACCTTCAGAATCTAAGCAAGAGTTTGTTTCCAGTGATTCATCAAGTGAATCTGAAAAAGAAGAAGTGCATATTCCCCGAGTAGCAATGGCAGCCCCAAGAACTTTGAGGGAGTTGGCAACTCCTAACGTGAACCAGCAGCCATTATGCATTACATTTCCTAACACGGAAGAGGCATTTGAGCTTAAATCTGGTCTTATTCACTTACTTCCTACTTTTCGTGGTATTGCAGGTGAAGACCCACATAAACACTTGAAGGAATTTCATGTGGTGTGCTCCACAATGAAACCTCAAGGAGTCACTGAGGACCACATCAAGTTGAGAGCCTTCCCTTTCTCTTTGGCGGATAAGGCTAAAGATTGGTTATTTTACATGCCGTCTGGATCCATCACTACGTGGGAAGAATTGAAGAGAAGATTCCGCGAGAAATTTTTCCCTGCCTCTAGAGCCGCCAATATAAGGAAAGAAATATGTGGAGTTAGGCAGGCAAATGGGGAAGTTCTATATGAGTACTGGGAGCGCTTTAAACAACTGTGTGCCAGCTGCCCGCATCATCAAATCCCTGATCAGCTCTTAATACAATATTTCTACGAGGGATTATCACCCATGGATAGGAGCATGTTAGATGCAGCCAGTGGCGGTGCTCTGGTTAACAAGACCACAGACGAAGCCACGTTATTGATCTCCACCATGGCTGAAAATTCCCAACAATTTGGAGTGAGAGCTGAGGGAGCAATAAGAAGGGTCAATGAAGTGAATCACTCTGACTTAGAGGGTAAACTATCTGAGCTTACCTCTCTGGTACGTCAAATGGCAAGGGGGCAATTACAATCTGTGAAGACTTGTGGTATCTGTGCTACTCCGGGACACATGACTGACATGTGTCCAACTCTCCAGGAGGATTCACCTGAACAAGCCAACATAGTGGGAGATTTTTCTGGACCACCTCCACGAAGGAATGATCCTTTTGCACCCACTTACAATCCAGGGTGGCGAAATCATCCTAACTTTAGCTATGCTTCAAAACCCCCTGGCTTTCAACAATATTTCCAGCCACGGCCACCAGTGCAACAACCATCCACTTCCAATTCAAACATGTCTCTTGAAGATATAGTGAAGTCACTGGCCCAAAGCACGAGTCAATTACAGCAAGAGGCTCAAAGATCTCAACAGGAGTCTCACAGATTTCAACAAGAGACTCGTGCTAGCATTAGGAATTTGGAAGTACAGATGTCTCAATTGGCAACTTCCATGAGCAACCTGGAAAATAGCAATAGAGGAAAGTTACCATCTCAAGTAATTCCTAATCCCAAGGAGAATGCCAGTGCAATGCAATTACGGAGTGGCAAGGAGGTACAGTCTCCTAGGCGTGCCCACGCCAAAGAAGAAGAAGTGCCCAGGAAGGGGGAAGAGGAAGATGAGAAACAATCCTCTGAAGTCTCAAAGAAAGTTGACATTCCTCCTTTTCCTGGCAGGTTTACAAGAGCCAAAAAGAAAGAATCTGAGCAAGAGATTTTGGACACCTTCAGGAAAGTGGAGATCAATATTCCTTTATTGGATGCTATTAGGCAATTGCCCAAATATGCTAAATTTTTGAAGGGCTTATGCACTAACCGCAATAAGTGGAGTCTGGATGACAAGGTGAAGGTGGGGGAGAATGTCTCAGCGATGTTTCAAAGGAAGTTGCCCCAGAAATGCAAGGATCCAGGTATGTTTACTATACCATGCATAATTGGCAATCAAAGAATTGAAAAAAGCATGCTTGACTTAGGTGCTTCAATAAATGTCATGCCTCTCTCAATTTTTAAAGTTTTGAATTTAGGACCCCTCAAAGAAACTAGGGTAATCATTCAACTAGCTGACAGGTCGAATGTCTACCCTGAGGGCCTAGTTGAAGATGTTCTAGTAAAGGTCAATGAATTCATTTTTCCTGTGGATTTTTACATTGTTGATATGAATGATGCATACTCTACTGATTCAGCAGTGATTCTTTTGGGTAGACCCTTCATGAGTACAGCAAGGACTAAAATAGATGTACATGAAGGGACTTTATCTGTGGAATTTGATGGAGAGAAGGTCACTTTTAATATTTTTGATGCAATGAAGCATCCTGAGGATACTGAGTCTGTAAATTTTGTTGGCATGACTAACACTATTGTGCAAGAGAATTTTGAACAGAATTTCATGGGGGACAAGTTGGACTTTGTCTTGCAACAAGGCAAGACCAATTTGGAAGTGGACGACATGGAGGAGGAGGAAGTCAAAGAAGCTATCATGTCCTTACATTCACTACATCCGCTTCCAGGCAGGTTTGAAAATTCTTTTCTACCATTACCCACTTCTAATGAAAGGATTCTACCTTCTGTTCAACAGGCACCTAATGTGGAATTGAAGGAACTGCCCCAGCATTTGAAATATGCTTACTTGGGAGATAACAAGACTTTGCCTGTAATCATTGCCAATGATTTAACTGCGTTGCAAGAAGAGAGGCTCTTACGGGTCTTACGAGAATTTAAACCAGCAATTGGATGGACGTTAGCAGACATCAAAGGCATCAATCCATCCATTTGCATGCATCACATCCTTTTGGAGTCGGACGTAAAACCCGTGAGAGAGCATCAACGCAAGCTCAATCCTGCAATGAAGGAGGTGGTGATGAAGGAGATTCTCAAGCTCTTAGAATTAGGAATTATTTTTCCTATTTCTGACGGCCAGTGGGTGAGTCCAGTCCATGTTGTTCCCAAGAAAACTGGAATCACGTTGGTGAAAAATGAAAAGAATGAGTTAGTGCCAATGAGATTGCAAAATGGGTGGAAAATGTGCATTGACTTTAGGAAGTTAAATGCCGCAACTCGGAAAGACCATTTTCCACTCCCATTTATTGATGAAATGCTTGAGAGGTTGGCAGGTAAGTGTTTCTTTTGCTTTTTAGATGGTTACTCTGGATATTATCAAATTATTGTTGCTCAAGAGGACCAACATAAAACCACTTTTACCTGCCCTTTTGGAACTTTTGCATATCGCCGTATGCCTTTTGGTTTGTGTAATGCTCCTGGAACATTTCAAAGATGCATGATGAGTATTTTCTCTGATATGATTGATAATTGCATTGAAATTTTCATGGATGATTTTACAGTATACGGTGATTCTTTTGATCAGTGCCTAGTCCATTTAACAAAGGTTTTGAAAAGATGCATTGAAACAAACTTGGTTCTTAATTATGAAAAATGTCATTTCATGGTTAAGGAAGGCATAGTTTTGGGCCATGTTGTTTCATCAAGGGGTATTGAGGTAGATAAGGCTAAAATTGATTTGATCACTAGTCTACCTTACCCTACTAATGTCAAGGATATTCGTAGTTTTCTAGGCCATGCAGGTTTTTACAGGCATTTCATAAAAGATTTTTCAAAAATTGCTCAACCATTGTCTCGCCTGCTTCAAAAGGAGGTGCCATTCAACTTTGGAGATGATTGCAAATTGTCCTTTGACACACTCAAGGGTATGTTGACCACGACACCAATCATCCAACCCCCAGACTGGAAGCTATCCTTTGAGCTCATGTGTGACGCCAGTCAGTATGCCGTAGAAGCTGTGCTTGGACAGCGGAGTGGGAAGTGTAGTCACGTGATATACTATGCGTCAAAAACATTGACACCAGCTCAATGCAACTACACCACCACGGAGAAGGAGCTTCTAGCCATTGTTTTCGCTTTTGAGAAATTTAGATCATATCTATTGGGGTCAAAAGTAACGGTTTACTCTGATCATGCAGCTTTGAAGTATCTCTTGTCAAAAAGGGAGTCCAAGCCAAGACTCATTCGTTGGATGCTCTTGCTGCAAGAATTTGACTGGGAGATCAAGGAGCGTACCAAGAATTTGACTGCAAGAATTTGAAGCATATGACAATGCACGTTTGTACAAAGAGCGTACCAAGCAGTTTCATGATCGCCTATTGCGTGCGAAACACTTTTTCCCAGGACAAAAGGTACTCTTGTTCAATTCACGGTTGAAATTCATGCCAGGTAAGTTAAAATCCCGTTGGATTGGACCATATGTGGTAGTCAATGTTTTTCCCAATGGTGTGGTTGAAATCCAGAGTTTAGAAACTAATAAGCATTTTACGATTAATGGTCATCGTTTAAAACCGTTTGTTGATATTTCAGACATTGGCACTGTGGAAGAGGTACACTTGATAGATCCTATCTATGCCTAATTGCTCACTGCGAAGTCGTCTAGCCAAAGTCGTTAAAGAAAGGCGCTTCTTGGGAGGCAACCCAAGGCTTCTCTTTCGTTTTTCGTTGATTTTGGGTTGTTTTATTTTATTGCAAGTGTTCTTTTTGGTGTTGGGCAGGAGACTTGGATTTACAAGGCGTGCCCACGCCTTATAAGTGATGCTCTTGAACACCGTAGAAATGCTTGGGCAGAAGACTCTGCCTCGTAAGGCGTAGGCACGCCTTACAGCAACTCTGGTCCACTCTGGGGACACAGGCTTGGATTGAAGACTTCCGCTTCCATCTGAAGCAACGCTGCACCACACTACCGTCGGAGGCTCCACGGTGCCAGTCCCTGACACCTCCTCTACCATGGTGTTTTGCTGCAGTTTTTATTCATTCAGGGAAGTTTTTTGCTCCCTTCACTTGACTTCAACTTTTCGTTCTTACATTGAGGACAATGTAGACTTTAGGTGTGGGGGGAGTAGTCTAGCTTTTCCTTCTTACTGCTTTTCCTTCTTCCTTAAAAAAAAAAAAAAAACAAAACAAAACCTTTACCTTACCTTTTGGGATTTTTATGGTTAGCCCTGATAAGCCATGGCTAGATTTTCAAATTTAACTATGTCACGGGTTTTAGATGCATAATATGTAGTATGATATGGTAAAATTTTAGGATGACTCTCTGGTGAATATTTGTGAATTTTGTGACTCTTCAATTCTATTGGTTAACTTTTCTAGGCATTGTAAATATTTGTCTGACATTTTGTGTTGAACTGGTTCATTTATTAATCTTAGTTCTCCATGTTAGGAATAGAAGCGGCATGCATTACTTGGGTGTTTATTTGTGAATAAACATTCGGCTATACTCCGCTGCTTATCATTACTTAGCCAACCGGGGTCTTCACCTAGTGTCGTATTATCGCGTCAAAAGCAAACAGCAGAATAACTATGAGTATGTGGTGCTCTTAAGCGGTTAATTGAGTAACCGGCCTCCTTCATTGAAGAGATGTCAGAGTTCGCGTCAAAGGACTTGAATGCTCAAGGACTAAGCACTTCCTTCAAAAAAAAAAAAAAAAAAAAAAAAAGGGAAAATGAAACAGAAAAAAAATGAAAATGATGAAAAAAAAAAGTATACGAGCATGAAAGTATGCGAATAATTGTATTGCCTGCGGATCCATGAGTCTTTATGTTGAGATGTTGCTTAATGGTTGGACCAGTTATTAAAGAATGTTGGTTGGATATTTTCTATTCTTAGATTAGTTAGTCTGGATTTGAAAGAGTCATTGGTTTCAAAAGCTAGTTGGAGAGTTATCTCGTAAAATTTGTCATTAGTACTTGACAGTTATCTAAATTACACATTGGCAATAGTTGCTTTGATTAATAGCCATTGTTTTGAATTCAACTGCTGCAAAATGTTTGCTCGCTTGGTTGTGTATTTAAAGTTTGAAATGCTTGAGGACAAGCATTGTCTTGGTGTGGGGGAATTTGATAGGGATATAATTATGCATTTTATTTGTGGTTATTTGGTCTTAATTTTGGCAGTTTAGTATACAAAGTATTGGATTTCTACTCATAATTAGTATTTGTGTTAATTACAGGCAATTAGTGTTGAAAGTGACGAAAGGGAGACAAAATCCAGAAGACTCTTGCCTCTAAGGCGTGGCCACGCCTTAGAAGGTGGACGAAACCGAAAGACGGACCATGGTCCACGTGAACCCGAAGCACTGGATTGGAACCTTGAAACAAAAGTTGTGGGCCTCCTAACCCTTTGAAGACTACTGGCGGCTACAAAAGGCGAAAAAGACCAAAAGAAAAGGGAATTCACGTTTTGTGATTTGAGAGATTAGCTCTAGTTTTCTTATTTTTGTTCGCTAGCCGTCAGACGTCGGGAGACTTTTTCGTTTTCGCACTTGGTCTTGGATTTTTCTTCTCTCGGCTTTTGCTTTATCATTGTGAGTGGCTTGGCGGCCGCATTGTTTTTCATTTCGTCTTGGGTTCAGCAAAAACTTCATGAAAACTATGAATTGCTTCGTCGTTATGTGGCAAGGCTGAATCTTTTATCTAGTTGAGGAATAAATCAAGGATTGGAGCATCATAACTGTGAGATCGTTTTAATTGTTTTATTTTTGATTTATATGTTCATGGGTATTTGATTATTCTCTATTTTTCCCTGAGTTATTACTGTTTAGATTTATTGGATAATTAGGCCTGTTATTCGATTGTCTAAATAATTGATAGCCAATTAGGATGTTGGCGCGTCGCCTTTAAGTATCTTGATTAGTGGCAAACGAGACAATTTTACCGCCTCGCAAGCGGTTTAATTTGGATCGTGGGGATAATTAATCTAGCCTAAATAAACCAGCATGTGTGTTTGTCATCTAGAATTGGGTCTTTCTAATTCCTAATGCTGTGGCTACATTAAATCCTGTGAGCATTCCTGGGGTTGTCTAATCACAAGAGGATAGTTTATGAGCGTCTCTTGACTACCATAAAATTAAGGAAAGATTGGTGGTTGGGTGCGTCGCTTGACCACTATAACCAGTTTATTCGTGAGTATATGAATTGTCCCTTGTATCTGTGATCAGTTGTGTGCTTCGGTGCCAAGATTAATTCCTTGATTATGTTGTTTTAATTAATTGTTATTTGTGTAGTTTGGTTCCTGCTATCTTAATCAACTTTAAATTTCAGTTTTTATTCCTTTTTAATTAGTTGGTACTACTGCTAAAAATCCCCCCCATTTTCCTGTGTGATTTGCCTACCTGTTCCCTGAGGAGACGACCCTACTCACCACTATACTCATTCAGTTTTGGTAGTAGGTCTAATATAAATTTTATTTTTGGTGGTTTGACACCCACCAAATTTTGGCGCCGTTGCCGGGGAACTGGTGTTTTAAGTGACTTATTGCACAGGCTTTAGTTTTTATTTTTATTTATTTTTATTTATTTTATGCCTCGATCTTCTCGTACAGGAGAATTAGAATTTGATCCAGAGATTGAGAAGACTGCAAGAAGGTTGACCAAGGAGGCAAAGTTGCGTAAGCAACAAGATTCAACGTCACCTTCAGAATCTAAGCAAGAGTTTGTTTCCAGTGATTCATCAAGTGAATCTGAAAAAGAAGAAGTGCATATTCCCCGAGTAGCAATGGCAGCCCCAAGAACTTTGAGGGAGTTGGCAACTCCTAACGTGAACCAGCAGCCATTATGCATTACATTTCCTAACACGGAAGAGGCATTTGAGCTTAAATCTGGTCTTATTCACTTACTTCCTACTTTTCGTGGTATTGCAGGTGAAGACCCACATAAACACTTGAAGGAATTTCATGTGGTGTGCTCCACAATGAAACCTCAAGGAGTCACTGAGGACCACATCAAGTTGAGAGCCTTCCCTTTCTCTTTGGCGGATAAGGCTAAAGATTGGTTATTTTACATGCCGTCTGGATCCATCACTACGTGGGAAGAATTGAAGAGAAGATTCCGCGAGAAATTTTTCCCTGCCTCTAGAGCCGCCAATATAAGGAAAGAAATATGTGGAGTTAGGCAGGCAAATGGGGAAGTTCTATATGAGTACTGGGAGCGCTTTAAACAACTGTGTGCCAGCTGCCCGCATCATCAAATCCCTGATCAGCTCTTAATACAATATTTCTACGAGGGATTATCACCCATGGATAGGAGCATGTTAGATGCAGCCAGTGGCGGTGCTCTGGTTAACAAGACCACAGACGAAGCCACGTTATTGATCTCCACCATGGCTGAAAATTCCCAACAATTTGGAGTGAGAGCTGAGGGAGCAATAAGAAGGGTCAATGAAGTGAATCACTCTGACTTAGAGGGTAAACTATCTGAGCTTACCTCTCTGGTACGTCAAATGGCAAGGGGGCAATTACAATCTGTGAAGACTTGTGGTATCTGTGCTACTCCGGGACACATGACTGACATGTGTCCAACTCTCCAGGAGGATTCACCTGAACAAGCCAACATAGTGGGAGATTTTTCTGGACCACCTCCACGAAGGAATGATCCTTTTGCACCCACTTACAATCCAGGGTGGCGAAATCATCCTAACTTTAGCTATGCTTCAAAACCCCCTGGCTTTCAACAATATTTCCAGCCACGGCCACCAGTGCAACAACCATCCACTTCCAATTCAAACATGTCTCTTGAAGATATAGTGAAGTCACTGGCCCAAAGCACGAGTCAATTACAGCAAGAGGCTCAAAGATCTCAACAGGAGTCTCACAGATTTCAACAAGAGACTCGTGCTAGCATTAGGAATTTGGAAGTACAGATGTCTCAATTGGCAACTTCCATGAGCAACCTGGAAAATAGCAATAGAGGAAAGTTACCATCTCAAGTAATTCCTAATCCCAAGGAGAATGCCAGTGCAATGCAATTACGGAGTGGCAAGGAGGTACAGTCTCCTAGGCGTGCCCACGCCAAAGAAGAAGAAGTGCCCAGGAAGGGGGAAGAGGAAGATGAGAAACAATCCTCTGAAGTCTCAAAGAAAGTTGACATTCCTCCTTTTCCTGGCAGGTTTACAAGAGCCAAAAAGAAAGAATCTGAGCAAGAGATTTTGGACACCTTCAGGAAAGTGGAGATCAATATTCCTTTATTGGATGCTATTAGGCAATTGCCCAAATATGCTAAATTTTTGAAGGGCTTATGCACTAACCGCAATAAG
>NW_020862286.1:0-24383 GCF_003713205.1 Coffea eugenioides | reverse complement strand
GATATTTTATGTTGCTTTGGTGTATTCAAATAGCTTCATTAGATGATTGGTTGGCGATGACATAGACTGCATTGGTATGGCTTCCTTTTTTGCCGTTGGAGCAGATAAAATTTGCCTTGTGCATGTATCTGTTCAAGGATCATGTGCTTTTGGTCTGTTACTTTGTTGCATCACTTTTCCACAAATCCACTTGCCGCCTACTCAACTAAGCCCATACATGTAAAATAGGGCAACACAAATTGAGCATGGAAAAGTGTTCAGTCGTCTATTGCCTCTCCCTCATTAGCATGTCCATTGCTTCCTTTTCCTTTTATCCCTAAACAACTAGCAAATTTGTTACATGTGCCAGTCACTTACATGACCAAGTGAGTTGGACTTTTATTGGAGTTTTCGATTGACATTATAGATCAAAAAAGTCATTTATTAGTGACATTTGTGCATCTTTACGCATGTTGTGCTGGATTATGGAAAGTAATAGAACCTAATTGTCTGTAAAGTAAAACAAAAGATCATTTATATGGGCTATGACTGCATGATTAGGACTGAGGAAATCGATAGTCAATATTGATGCTAGTGAAGTTGTTACATTTAAACTGGTTGCCGACACAGGTAGGCAATGAGCTCGGGGCGGGGAAACCGTACAAAGCGAAGCTAGCTGCAATGGTTGCGCTAGCCTGTGCATTTGTTATCGGATTTGTCAACATTATTTGGACCGTGATGTTTAGGCATAAGTGGGGTGGCTTGTTTACAGAAGATGACATGCTCAAGGCTCTTGTTGCCTCAGTTTTGCCAATCATCGGGTTGTGCGAGCTTGGCAATTGTCCACAGACCACTGGCTGTGGTATTCTACGTGGTACAGCGAGGCCAGTGGTTGGTGCTCGTATCAACCTTGGCTCGTTCTATTTCGTGGGCACTCCTGTAGCTGTAGGCTTAGCCTTCTGGTTCCATGTTGGCTTCAGTGGACTATGGTTTGGGCTATTATCTGCTCAAGCTGCCTGTGCCATCTCAATTCTGTATGTAGTGCTGGTCTGTACAGATTGGGAAAGCGAATCTTTAAAAGCCAAAAAGCTCACTAGCTTGGAGTTGACACAGAAGCATGGTAATGATGAAGAGAAAGGACTTTTGATGAAGCAGAATGGACACACAGAAGATGTTCCCTAATTAAAAAGAAAAAAAAAAGAAAAATGATTGCAGGATTTTTCAGAGGTATGGAAATGTAAAGTACTTTCCATTTTTTTTTTAATTCCTTTGTGTTTCAGTTGCACTTGTCTGTATGGGAGGAACGTTTATGACACCTTTCTTGAGTTTTGTGATCTAAAGGCATGGGATTTTTGTAAAAGGGGCTTCTTTGTTTATACTTGCAGACGAAGAATGTTATGGTGGCCCGTACGAATTTTCCATTGTTTAAAGGCTAGAAACCAAATTTTCTTTGCTTTTTGTCTGTGTTAGTGCTGTGCCTTTATAAGGTAGACCCCATCCTTCTTGGTGCAAAATGTGTTGGTTACTTTTGATTTCTATGCTGCTTATATCTAGCACTAGCATTTCTTGGGGGAATTCGAGGCCCTCCAGTTGAGGTTCCGTCTAATTCCGTCCAACCATGTAAATTGATATAATTTTGGTGTAAATTAATGTATATCTTGTGTAATCGTGAGTTTATACCGAATCAGTTATATTCATTCGTGCACTAAAATTGTATAAATTTACATCAAAATTTTATCGTTTTCATAACTAGAGAGAACTAAAATTGGAGTGACCCCATTTCCTCCTACATGTCCTAAGTTTGTCTTAATAGATTCGCTTTGTTCTGTTGCTACTTCCTGCAGGAAAGAAAAACACCTGAGAAAATGACCTTTGAGTGGACTGGGCAACTGTACAGTGCTTTGGATAAGTGATTCCCGAGTGGTGTGACTGCCTGTTGCTGATGGGCGTGGACATAAAACAGTGCATGATTTGGCATTAGTTGCACATGGGGACTTTGGAAAGGAAATTTGTGGATGGGGTTATTGGTGTTCTGTTGGCGTCATTTGGATTTTGGAGAGACGAAAATGTTTGATGATAAGAAGTTAATTGTTTGTCTTTGTCAAATTTGACGTTTTTCGAACTTGTACAGACGAATTTGCATATAATTATTAACAAACGTATCAACTCTTTAAATGTGATCCCTAAGAGCTAATGGTTTGAACAAATTTTGGTAACGTCAGGTTAATATAATACTTGAAATTTGAGGTAGCAAAAAATTGTCATGTTTTTTTTTTTTTTTTTTAGTATAAGAGAGAGGTTTGAATTCAAAACCTCTTATTTATAATTCTTTCTATCTCTCAACCGTAATATTTAATTGCCATGCAAAAGAAGGAAAAAAATACCAACGCATTGAAGAATCATTTTGTTGCGAAACTCTTGAAGTCTAAATGAGGAAAAATTTAAAATAAAGTGAAAAAGCAACTTGCAGTCAACATCTTCGGCTGTGCCTGGCTGCACTGATGCGCTAACTGCTGTAGTAGCCACAACAGCGGTTGCTGCCCTTTTCGAACGTGGATGACATCCTTGTTGCCGGCGACTGGCCGCTAGTGGTGGGGATGATTGCCCATCATGATGGGTTGCGGTTGACCGTAGTGAAATTGGGTTCTAAAAATTGATATGGCAAGATTATGCATTGGGTGTTCTAATTTACAGTAACCGTTTGGATTGTTATTTTCTGGAGGTTTTATAAAAAAATGTATTGTAACATAGGAAACCTAGTATTTCGTGACAATAATTTTCTAGTCTTTTAAGAATTTTGTAAACTGCTATTATGGTAGATTCTATTGGGAATAATGTGATGTGTGCACGGATGGCGAGATGGATGGCGGCCTTGACTCAAGGCTTTCATAGAGACATTGAAGGCTTGAAGGATGTTAGTCAAGTTACCTACACATTGATCCAAGCCCACGAGGAGCCAAGTGATGGTTGTTAGTTTCGGCTCTAGCCCGCTAGTTAGTCTTTGTAGTTTTTCCAATTGAAGGGAGTCGGCCAACTGTTGGGCCTTTTTAGTCTTGAGCTGTCAAGTTATTGTTTGGATTAGTTACTAGTTGTAGGGCTTGTTGAGTCATGGGTCGGCCCACCTTGTCCAAGGCCTGGCCGAACCTTTATTTCCTTTTTACTAGCATTAGGGTTTCGTTAGTTTGCCAATATAAAGGCTTGCTTTGTAAGCATTAAGGGTAGACTCGATTGATTAATGAAATTGTCTTCTTTCGATTTTCTTCTTGTGAGAATTTCGTTCCTTTACTTGCTTTTGGCAAGGGTTCTTGAGCAATCTCGTGTTGTCCTTGATTGTTCGTCCGACCTATCCACTTGAGTATTCACCTCGATTGGAGTCGTCGTTCTACCACCTTAAACCAACTCGTGTCGTCCGTGTTGATTTTAGGTCCCGCAATCCAAGCGTTGGACAACCTCGCTAGATCCTTGGGCAAACGTGCTACGTGTCTCGAAACGTGTTGATCGAGGACCGTATCAGTTGGCTTCAGAGCTTAGGTGGAGGTATCTTTCGTTATATCCTTGTTTTTCGTAGTTGTGTCGTAGGGTTTTTGTGTTTTGTCCGCTGCCTTGTTTAAAAAATATATATATGTCACTGTTCACCGTACTGTTCATTATTACTGTTCACCGACACTGTTCACGTTACTGTTCATCCGAACACAAAATCTGTTGGTGTGTTATCTCTTTTGTGTTTGTGTCTAGTTTGTTGATAATTTTTGTCCAAAATTTGCCGTAAGGTTCTTGGTCGTTAGTCATCACTTGAGCAACAAGAAAACAAGTGGGGCGACGGCTAGGGTTTCGTTTGCGCTAGGGTTTCTTTGTTTCAAATCTGTCCAAGTATTGCTTGCTTCATCCAAGTTGTTTACTTATTTTTCAAATCTGAATTTTGGTAAAACTTGTTGGTATTTGTGAATCTTGAAGAGAACCTACAAGAATCTTGAGTTTCTTGAATTTCTTGACCACAATCTTGAAGTTCTTGAAGTTCTTAATAACTTACTTGAGAGTTCTTGGAGGATCTTGAAGGTTTCTTGTGTAGTCCATTCGGTCAAATCTTTGTGTTGTGTTGGTTTGTTACAGGAAAAAAAAAAAAAGGAACAAAACAGAAACGAAAAAAAAAAGAGAGAAGAAGGATCGGTTGGCAAAACGCAACAAGGAGAGAAAAAAAAAAAGGGAAGGCAACCCGAATTGTGGGAAGGAATTTCTATTTGCCGCAATCCTTCTGAGTAGAATTTTGAACCTTCAAATTGTACGAGAAGAAAGGGTTCCCAAAAAGGTTTCCTAAACCAAATCCTGATTTGCTGCAATTCCGTCTTGGAGTAGAATTTGAAGTTTCCTAACGTTGTTTACAGAAAAAGTTTCCAAAGGGTAGTCAAAAAACTAACTTGTTATCCAAATTTAATTAGGAAACTAAGTGGACAAGTTTGGATAACTCTCCATTCCACTTGACTAGTCCAGTTAAGATTATGAAACTTCCAAAATCCCGCATTTGCTTATTTCCTTTTCATTCTCGCGTATTCCAAATCTGTCCGCCTTAGGGAATTGCCAAAACCTTACACCATCGTGTCCGAATTGTTTCCAAATTGTGTCTTTGTTCTCGGTTACTCTGGTGCTAAAGTTGGGAGAACAAGTTTTGGATTTTTGCACGGTATTTCTCAACTACTCAAACCGGCAAGGTAAGGAATTTTGGTAAGTTTATTTGAGTGATACACGAGTGATGAGCACATACACGTGAGCTTGTGTGTCGTGAGGAATCTCTTTTTCTTTGCTAACCATTTTGGCAGGTCACGTAATCATGCCTAGGGAAGTTGCCTCTTACTCATACAACCAAGAATTCTTGGAGAATGAGCCTCTCAAGAGGAGGGGTTCCAAGCGGCCTACTCCCAAGCACTCTAGTTCCATGGAATCTAGTTCACAACATGAGTTTCGGGAGGAGATGGAACGTTACCGTGCTTCGCGTGTATATGAAGGGTATAAACGAGATTGTGCTGAATATGAGAAGAAGCAAAGAAGTTTGCGCCAAACCTCTAAATTGAGGTCCACCTCAAGCCAACGAGATTCATCTGAGAAGTGTCTTGACAATCAAGACAAGGAGTTTGAGAATTCTCGAATTGAGTCAACGCTTCGTAAATCGAGGGAAGAATTCCGAAGTCGGAATAAAGCATTGGTTGATTCTATGATGGAAAGACTTAGCCAAGTGTTGGATTCCCACTTGGAACAACTTAATCATGTGTCAACCGATGGTAATAAAGGGAAAATTCATCCTAGTCCCTCGTTGATTGAAGAGCCAAATATGAATGAGTTACAACTGAGCCATGAACATGAGCTAGATAGACAATGAAAATCAAACCTCATGTACAATGAGTGAGCAATGGTCCGAGAAGAATGGAGTGGGAAAAGGCAAGAATAATTTGGCCTTAGTGAAGAGTAAAAAGGAGGAGTTGGCCGTGTTTACAAAGGCTGAAAGTGTGAACATTTTGTTTGCTAACCAGCTAACATGTGTTTTGTTTAGTACCTCGTCTTTTGTGCAGCTTAAACAAAGTCAAGTAGAGTTGGTCATGGCATGTTCCATTCCCAAGTCACTTGAACACTTTGTGAGTTTCCATGGGGTTTGTCTTCTAGGAACTAAATCTCTTTGGTATCAATTCATGGAACAATGTCCATTCAAACCTGTCCGTGCCATTGGAGGATTCATTCGAGCTCATCTTAAAAGGGAAATTCCAGATTCTACTGCTTGTTCGCTACCTATGGTTCATTCTTCACCTTTGCCTTATTTTGAGCATGTTACTAGCACTAACTCTTGTTGCTCTTGTGTAGGTGTTGATGAGAAGTGTAAAGGACTAGCACTGGAATCTCAAGTTGAATCAAATGGTGGAAGGAATATTGAAGTGTCAAAGGGAGTTTTCTCATTTAAATCTTGTTCTACACCTTCTTACCATCTAGCTAATAATGTCCCATTAGTTCTTTAGCCGATTTCTGAATTGTTTCAAGTTGAAGGTTATTTTGTTTTTGTAGGTTGTAATGCTATCCAAAATTTCCCAACTATGATTAAAGACTTGCAACCCGATTTCGTCCTTATTCCTGCTAAAAGTGGTGCATATTCGTGCTTCTTCACATGTCCAAAAGCTGGTCACCACAAGCTTACTTTACCAACTCCAACTTGCGCAAATTCGTGCGAGTCGTATGGAGTGCGTTTCACTTCATTGCTGCCACTCATGTCAGGTGACAATATGACAATCCATGGCCGAAGGCTGCTAAAGAACTTTGGATTGCTACCTGGAATTTTCACGAGCCTTACACAAGCTCTTTCCTATCTTGGCACATGTCCTTGTTTGAGAGCCTCATGAAGCTGACCAAACGGCATTTAACTTGGCTCATGACCTTTTATTTGTCCCCAACGTGGCTGACCTCCAAGCGCACTGTCGATTTGTGGTGTCATACTACTAACACTTGTTAGTATTATTCATCTCCATCCAGATTTGAGGACAAATCCTTCTCAAGAGGAGGGGACTGATGTGTGCACGGATGGCGAGATGGATGGCGGCCTTGACTCAAGGCTTTCATAGAGACATTGAAGGCTTGAAGGATGTTAGTCAAGTTACCTACACATTGATCCAAGCCCACGAGGAGCCAAGTGATGGTTGTTAGTTTCGGCTCTAGCCCGCTAGTTAGTCTTTGTAGTTTTTCCAATTAAAGGGAGTCGGCCAACTGTTGGGCCTTTTTAGTCTTGAGCTGTCAAGTTATTGTTTGGATTAGTTACTAGTTGTAGGGCTTGTTGAGTCATGGGTCGGCCCACCTTGTCCAAGGCCTGGCCGAACCTTTATTTCCTTTTTACTAGCATTAGGGTTTCGTTAGTTTGCCAATATAAAGGCTTGCTTTGTAAGCATTAAGGGTAGACTCGATTGATTAATGAAATTGTCTTCTTTCGATTTTCTTCTTGTGAGAATTTCGTTCCTTTACTTGCTTTTGGCAAGGGTTCTTGAGCAATCTCGTGTTGTCCTTGATTGTTCGTCCGACCTATCCACTTGAGTATTCACCTCGATTGGAGTCGTCGTTCTACCACCTTAAACCAACTCGTGTCGTCCGTGTTGATTTTAGGTCCCGCAATCCAAGCGTTGGACAACCTCGCTAGATCCTTGGGCAAACGTGCTACGTGTCTCGAAACGTGTTGATCGAGGACCGTATCAGTTGGCTTCAGAGCTTAGGTGGAGGTATCTTTCGTTATATCCTTGTTTTTCGTAGTTGTGTCGTAGGGTTTTTGTGTTTTGTCCGCTGCCTTGTTTAAAAAATATATATATGTCACTGTTCACCGTACTGTTCATTATTACTGTTCACCGACACTGTTCACGTTACTGTTCATCCGAACACAAAATCTGTTGGTGTGTTATCTCTTTTGTGTTTGTGTCTAGTTTGTTGATAATTTTTGTCCAAAATTTGCCGTAAGGTTCTTGGTCGTTAGTCATCACTTGAGCAACAAGAAAACAAGTGGGGCGACGGCTAGGGTTTCGTTTGCGCTAGGGTTTCTTTGTTTCAAATCTGTCCAAGTATTGCTTGCTTCATCCAAGTTGTTTACTTATTTTTCAAATCTGAATTTTGGTAAAACTTGTTGGTATTTGTGAATCTTGAAGAGAACCTACAAGAATCTTGAGTTTCTTGAATTTCTTGACCACAATCTTAAAGTTCTTGAAGTTCTTGATAACTTACTTGAGAGTTCTTGAAGGATCTTGAGGATCTTGAAGGTTTCTTGTGTAGTCCATTCGGTCAAATCTTTGTGTTGTGTTGGTTTGTTACAAGTAAAAAAAAAAAAAAGGGAACAAAACAGAAACGAAAAAAAAAAGAGAGAAGAAAGGATCGGTTGGCAAAACGCAACAAGAGAGAAAAAAAAAAAGGGAAGGCACCGAATTGTGGGAAGGAAATTTCTGATTTGCGCAATCCTTCTTGGAGTAGAATTTGGAACCTTCTAAAGTTGTTACGAGAAGGAAAGGGGTTTCCCAAAAGGTTTCCTAAACCAAATCTGATTTGTGCAATCCTTCTTGGAGTAGAATTTGGAAGTTTCTAAACGTTGTTACAAGAAGAAAAGGTTTTCCAAAGGGTTACCAAAAACTAACTTGTTTCCAAATTCAATTAGGAAACTAAGTGGACAGTTTGGATAACTCTCCTATTTCCACTTGACTAAGTCCATTTAAATTAGGAAACTTCCAAATCCCGCATTTGCTTATTTCCTTTTCCATTCTCGCGTATTCCAAATCTGTCCGCCTTAGGGAATTGCCAAAACCTTACACCATCGTGTCCGAATTGTTTCCAAATTGTGTCTTTGTTCTCGGTTACTCTGGTGCTAAAGTTGGGAGAACAAGTTTTGGATTTTTGCACGGTATTTCTCAACTACTCAAACCGGCAAGGTAAGGAATTTTGGTAAGTTTATTTGAGTGCTTTGAGTGATACACGAGTGATGAGCACATACACGTGAGCTTGTGTGTCGTGAGGAATCTCTTTTTCTTTGCTAACCATTTTGGCAGGTCACGTAATCATGCCTAGGGAAGTTGCCTCTTACTCATACAACCAAGAATTCTTGGAGAATGAGCCTCTCAAGAGGAGGGGTTCCAAGCGGCCTACTCCCAAGCACTCTAGTTCCATGGAATCTAGTTCACAACATGAGTTTCGGGAGGAGATGGAACGTTACCGTGCTTCGCGTGTATATGAAGGGTATAAACGAGATTGTGCTGAATATGAGAAGGAGCAAAGAAGTTTGCGCCAAACCTCTAAATTGAGGTCCACCTCAAGCCAACGAGATTCATCTGAGAAGTGTCTTGACAATCAAGACAAGGAGTTTGAGAATTCTCGAATTGAGTCAACGCTTCGTAAATCGAGGGAAGAATTCCGAAGTCGGAATAAAGCATTGGTTGATTCTATGATGGAAAGACTTAGCCAAGTGTTGGATTCCCACTTGGAACAACTTAATCATGTGTCAACCGGTGGTAATAAAGGGAAAATTCATCCTAGTCCCTCGTTGATTGAAGAGCCAAATATGAATGAGTTACAGCTGAGCCATGAACATGAGCTAGATAGACAATGAAAATCAAACCTCATGTACAATGAGTGAGCAATGGTCCGAGAAGAATGGAGTGGGAAAAGGCAAAAATAATTTGGCCTTAGTGAAGAGTAAAAAGGAGGAGTTGGCCGTGTTTACAAAGGCTGAAAGTGTGAACATTTTGTTTGCTAACCAGCTAACATGTGTTTTGTTTAGTACCTCGTCTTTTGTGCAGCTTAAACAAAGTCAAGTAGAGTTGGTCATGGCATGTTCCATTCCCAAGTCACTTGAACACTTTGTGAGTTTCCATGGGGTTTGTCTTCTAGGAACTAAATCTCTTTGGTATCAATTCATGGAACAATGTCCATTCAAACCTGTCCGTGCCATTGGAGGATTCATTCGAGCTCATCTTAAAAGGGAAATTCCAGATTCTACTGCTTGTTCTCTACCTATGGTTCATTCTTCACCTTTGCCTTATTTTGAGCATGTTACTAGCACTAACTCTTGTTGCTCGTGTGTAGGTGTTGATGAGAAGTGTAAAGGACTAGCACTGGAATCTCAAGTTGAATCAAATGGTGGAAGGAATATTGAAGTGTCAAAGGGAGTTTTCTCATTTAAATCTTTGATACGTTCCTCGATCAACACGTTTCGAGACACGTAGCACGTTTGCCCAAGGATCTAGCGAGGATGTCCAACGCTTGGAGTTGCGGGGTCTAAAACCAAACGGACGACACGATTTGATTCAAGACGGTAGACGACACTCCGATGAAGGTGAATACTCCAGGGGAATAGGTCGGTAGAACAATCTAGGACAGGACGCAAGACTGCTCAAAACCCTTGCCAAAGCAAGTAAAGGGGTCGAATCTCTCTCTCAAGAAGAATCGAAAATATGCAAAACTTTATTGATAAAACGTCCCTTAAAACCTTACAAAGCAAGCCTATTTATAGGCTAAAGTGACTGAAACCCTAAAGGGACTAGGAAAGGGAAAAGTCGGCCCATGGTCTTGGGACAAGATGGGCCGGCCCATGCTCTTACTTAAACACTAATCAATTACTAAATAACTGCTAAGGCCTAAGGCCCTATTCGGCCAACTCATTTGGAGGCCCACTTGACTCTTCATGGGCTTGGGTCATGGTGTAGATAACCCGATTAAAATCCTTCAAGCCTTCGAGGTCTCTATGAGAGTCTTGAGTTAAAGCCGCTATCCATCTCGCCATCCGTGCACACATCAATCTTGTTCTACACCTTCTTACCATCTAGCTAATAATGTCCCATTAGTTCTTTACCCGATTTCTGAATTGTTTCAAGTTGAAGGTTATTTTGTTTTTGTAGGTTGTAATGCTATCCAAAATTTCCCAACTATGATTAAAGACTTGCAACCCGATTTCGTCCTTATTCCTGCTAAAAGTGGTGCATATTCGTGCTTCTTCACATGTCCAAAAGCTGGTCACCACAAGCTTACTTTACCAACTCCAACTTGCGCAAATTCGTGCGAGTCGTATGGAGTGCGTTTCACTTCATTGCTGCCACTCATGTCAGGTGACAATATGACAATCCATGGCCGAAGGCTGCTAAAGAACTTTGGATTGCTACCTGGAATTTTCACGAGCCTTACACAAGCTCTTTCCTATCTTGGCACATGTCCTTGTTTGAGAGCCTCATGAAGCTGACCAAACGGCATTTAACTTGGCTCATGACCTTTTATTTGTCCCCAACGTGGCTGACCTCCAAGCGCACTGTCGATTTGTGGTGTCATACTACTAACACTTGTTAGTATTATTCATCTCCATCCAGATTTGAGGACAAATCCTTCTCAAGAGGAGGGGACTGATGTGTGCACGGATGGCGAGATGGATGGCGGCCTTGACTCAAGGCTTTCATAGAGACATTGAAGGCTTGAAGGATGTTAGTCAAGTTACCTACACATTGATCCAAGCCCAATAGGAGCCAAGTGATGGTTGTTAGTTTCGGCTCTAGCCCGCTAGTTAGTCTTTGTAGTTTTTCCAATTAAAGGGAGTCGGCCAACTGTTGGGCCTTTTTAGTCTTGAGCTGTCAAGTTATTGTTTGGATTAGTTACTAGTTGTAGGGCTTGTTGAGTCATGGGTCGGCCCACCTTGTCCAAGGCCTGGCCGAACCTTTATTTCCTTTTTACTAGCATTAGGGTTTCGTTAGTTTGCCAATATAAAGGCTTGCTTTGTAAGCATTAAGGGTAGACTCGATTGATTAATGAAATTGTCTTCTTTCGATTTTCTTCTTGTGAGAATTTCGTTCCTTTACTTGCTTTTGGCAAGGGTTCTTGAGCAATCTCGTGTTGTCCTTGATTGTTCGTCCGACCTATCCACTTGAGTATTCACCTCGATTGGAGTCGTCGTTCTACCACCTTAAACCAACTCGTGTCGTCCGTGTTGATTTTAGGTCCCGCAATCCAAGCGTTGGACAACCTCGCTAGATCCTTGGGCAAACGTGCTACGTGTCTCGAAACGTGTTGATCGAGGACCGTATCAGTTGGCTTCAGAGCTTAGGTGGAGGTATCTTTCGTTATATCCTTGTTTTTCGTAGTTGTGTCGTAGGGTTTTTGTGTTTTGTCCGCTGCCTTGTTTAAAAAAAATATATATGTCACTGTTCACCGTACTGTTCATTATTACTGTTCACCGACACTGTTCACGTTACTGTTCATCCGAACACAAAATCTGTTGGTGTGTTATCTCTTTTGTGTTTGTGTCTAGTTTGTTGATAATTTCTGTCCAAAATTTGCCGTAAGGTTCTTGATCGTTAGTCATCACTTGAGCAACAAGAAAACAAGTGGGGCGGCGGCTAGGGTTTCGTTTGCGCTAGGGTTTCTTTGTTTCAAATCTGTCCAAGTATTGCTTGCTTCATCCAAGTTGTTTACTTATTTTTCAAATCTGAATTTTGGTAAAACTTGTTGGTATTTGTGAATCTTGAAGAGAACCTACAAGAATCTTGAGTTTCTTGAATTTCTTGACCACAATCTTGAAGTTCTTGATAACTTACTTGAGAGTTCTTGAAGGATCTTGAAGGTTTCTTGTGTAGTCCATTCGGTCAAATCTTTGTGTTGTGTTGGTTTGTTACAAGTAAAAAAAAAAAAAAAAAGGGAACAAAATAGAAACGAAAAAAAAAGAGAGAAGGAAGGATCGGTTGGCAAAACGCAACAAGAGAGAAAAAAAAGAGGGAAGGCACCGAATTGTGGGAAGGAAATTTCTGATTTGCGCAATCCTTCTTGGAGTAGAATTTGGAACCTTCTAAAGTTGTTACGAGAAGGAAAGGGGTTTCTTAAAAGGTTTCCTAAACCAAATCTGATTTGTGCAATCCTTCTTGGAATAGAATTTGGAAGTTTCTAAACGTTGTTACAAGAAGAAAAGGTTTTCCAAAGGGTTACCAAAAACTAACTTGTTTCCAAATTCAATTAGGAAACTAAGTGGACAGTTTGGATAACTCTCCTATTTCCACTTGACTAAGTCCATTTAAATTAGGAAACTTCCAAATCCCGCATTTGCTTATTTCCTTTTCCATTCTCGCGTATTCCAAATCTGTCCGCCTTAGGGAATTGCCAAAACCTTACACCATCGTGTCCGAATTGTTTCCAAATTGTGTCTTTGTTCTCGGTTACTCTGGTGCTAAAGTTGGGAGAACAAGTTTTGGATTTTTGCACGGTATTTCTCAACTACTCAAACCGGCAAGGTAAGGAATTTTGGTAAGTTTATTTGAGTGCTTTGAGTGATACACGAGTGATGAGCACATACACGTGAGCTTGTGTGTCGTGAGGAATCTCTTTTTCTTTGCTAACCATTTTGGCAGGTCACGTAATCATGCCTAGGGAAGTTGCCTCTTACTCATACAACCAAGAATTCTTGGAGAATGAGCCTCTCAAGAGGAGGGGTTCCAAGCGGCCTACTCCCAAGCACTCTAGTTCCATGGAATCTAGTTCACAACATGAGTTTCGGGAGGAGATGGAACGTTACCGTGCTTCGCGTGTATATGAAGGGTATAAACGAGATTGTGCTGAATATGAGAAGGAGCAAAGAAGTTTGCGCCAAACCTCTAAATTGAGGTCCACCTCAAGCCAACGAGATTCATCTGAGAAGTGTCTTGACAATCAAGACAAGGAGTTTGAGAATTCTCGAATTGAGTCAACGCTTCGTAAATCGAGGGAAGAATTCCGAAGTCGGAATAAAGCATTGGTTGATTCTATGATGGAAAGACTTAGCCAAGTGTTGGATTCCCACTTGGAACAACTTAATCATGTGTCAACCGGTGGTAATAAAGGGAAAATTCATCCTAGTCCCTCGTTGATTGAAGAGCCAAATATGAATGAGTTACAACTGAGCCATGAACATGAGCTAGATAGACAATGAAAATCAAACCTCATGTACAATGAGTGAGCAATGGTCCGAGAAGAATGGAGTGGGAAAAGGCAAGAATAATTTGGCCTTAGTGAAGAGTAAAAAGGAGGAGTTGGCCGTGTTTACAAAGGCTGAAAGTGTGAACATTTTGTTTGCTAACCAGCTAACATGTGTTTTGTTTAGTACCTCTTCTTTTGTGCAGCTTAAACAAAGTCAAGTAGAGTTGGTCATGGCATGTTCCATTCCCAAGTCACTTGAACACTTTGTGAGTTTCCATGGGGTTTGTCTTCTAGGAACTAAATCTCTTTGGTATCAATTCATGGAACAATGTCCATTCAAACCTGTCCGTGCCATTGGAGGATTCATTCGAGCTCATCTTAAAAGGGAAATTCCAGATTCTACTGCTTGTTCTCTACCTATGGTTCATTCTTCACCTTTGCCTTATTTTGAGCATGTTACTAGCACTAACTCTTGTTGCTCTTGTGTAGGTGTTGATGAGAAGTGTAAAGGACTAGCACTGGAATCTCAAGTTGAATCAAATGGTGGAAGGAATATTGAAGTGTCAAAGGGAGTTTTCTCATTTAAATCTTGTTCTACACCTTCTTACCATCTAGCTAATAATGTCCCATTAGTTCTTTACCCGATTTCTGAATTGTTTCAAGTTGAAGGTTATTTTGTTTTTGTAGGTTGTAATGCTATCCAAAATTTCCCAACTATGATTAAAGACTTGCAACCCGATTTCGTCCTTATTCCTGCTAAAAGTGGTGCATATTCGTGCTTCTTCACATGTCCAAAAGCTGGTCACCACAAGCTTACTTTACCAACTCCAACTTGCGCAAATTCGTGCGAGTCGTATGGAGTGCGTTTCACTTCATTGCTGCCACTCATGTCAGGTGACAATATGACAATCCATGGCCGAAGGCTGCTAAAGAACTTTGGATTGCTACCTGGAATTTTCACGAGCCTTACACAAGCTCTTTCCTATCTTGGCACATGTCCTTGTTTGAGAGCCTCATGAAGCTGACCAAACGGCATTTAACTTGGCTCATGACCTTTTATTTGTCCCCAACGTGGCTGACCTCCAAGCGCACTGTCGATTTGTGGTGTCATACTACTAACACTTGTTAGTATTATTCATCTCCATCCAGATTTGAGGACAAATCCTTCTCAAGAGGAGGGGACTGATGTGTGCACGGATGGCGAGATGGATGGCGGCCTTGACTCAAGGCTTTCATAGAGACATTGAAGGCTTGAAGGATGTTAGTCAAGTTACCTACACATTGATCCAAGCCCACGAGGAGCCAAGTGATGGTTGTTAGTTTCGGCTCTAGCCCGCTAGTTAGTCTTTGTAGTTTTTCCAATTAAAGGGAGTCGGCCAACTGTTGGGCCTTTTTAGTCTTGAGCTGTCAAGTTATTGTTTGGATTAGTTACTAGTTGTAGGGCTTGTTGAGTCATGGGTCGGCCCACCTTGTCCAAGGCCTGGCCGAACCTTTATTTCCTTTTTACTAGCATTAGGGTTTCGTTAGTTTGCCAATATAAAGGCTTGCTTTGTAAGCATTAAGGGTAGACTCGATTGATTAATGAAATTGTCTTCTTTCGATTTTCTTCTTGTGAGAATTTCGTTCCTTTACTTGCTTTTGGCAAGGGTTCTTGAGCAATCTCGTGTTGTCCTTGATTGTTCGTCCGACCTATCCACTTGAGTATTCACCTCGATTGGAGTCATTGTTCTACCACCTTAAACCAACTCGTGTCGTCCGTGTTGATTTTGGGTCCCGCAATCCAAGCGTTGGACAACGTCGCTAGATCCTTGGGCAAACGTGCTACGTGTCTCGAAACGTGTTGATCGAGGACCGTATCAGTTGGCTTCAGAGCTTAGGTGGAGGTATCTTTCATTATATCCTTGTTTTTCGTAGTTGTGTCGTAGGGTTTTTGTGTTTTGTCCGCTGCCTTGTTTAAAAAAAAAATATATGTCACTGTTCACCGTACTGTTCATTATTACTGTTCACCGACACTGTTCACGTTACTGTTCATCCGAACACAAAATCTGTTGGTGTGTTATCTCTTTTGTGTTTGTGTCTAGTTTGTTGATAATTTCTGTCCAAAATTTGCCGTAAGGTTCTTGGTCGTTAGTCATCACTTGAGCAACAAGAAAACAAGTGGGGCGCGGCTAGGGTTTCGTTTGCGCTAGGGTTTCTTTGTTTCAAATCTGTCCAAGTATTGCTTGCTTCATCCAAGTTGTTTACTTATTTTTCAAATCTGAATTTTGGTAAAACTTGTTGGTATTTGTGAATCTTGAAGAGAACCTACAAGAATCTTGAGTTTCTTGAATTTCTTGACCACAATCTTGAAGTTCTTGATAACTTACTTGAGAGTTCTTGAAGGAAGGATCTTGAAGGTTTCTTATGTGATTGAATTGGCCGAACACAAATCTGGAAAAACAATAGTCCATTCGGTCAAATCTTTGTGTTGTGTTGGTTTGTTACAAGTAAAAAAAAAAGGGAACAAAACAGAAACGAAAAAAAAAAAGAGAGAAGGAAGGATCGGTTGGCAAAACGCAACAAGAGAGAAAAAAAAAAAGGGAAGGCACCGAATTGTGGGAAGGAAATTTCTGATTTGCGCAATCCTTCTTGGAGTAGAATTTGGAACCTTCTAAAGTTGTTACGAGAAGGAAAGGGGTTTCTTAAAAGGTTTCCTAAACCAAATCTGATTTGTGCAATCCTTCTTGGAATAGAATTTGGAAGTTTCTAAACGTTGTTACAAGAAGAAAAGGTTTTCCAAAGGGTTACCAAAAACTAACTTGTTTCCAAATTCAATTAGGAAACTAAGTGGACAGTTTGGATAACTCTCCTATTTCCACTTGACTAAGTCCATTTAAATTAGGAAACTTCCAAATCCCGCATTTGCTTATTTCCTTTTCCATTCTCGCGTATTCCAAATCTGTCCGCCTTAGGGAATTGCCAAAACCTTACACCATCGTGTCCGAATTGTTTCCAAATTGTGTCTTTGTTCTCGGTTACTCTGGTGCTAAAGTTGGGAGAACAAGTTTTGGATTTTTGCACGGTATTTCTCAACTACTCAAACCGGCAAGGTAAGGAATTTTGGTAAGTTTATTTGAGTGCTTTGAGTGATACACGAGTGATGAGCACATACACGTGAGCTTGTGTGTCGTGAGGAATCTCTTTTTCTTTGCTAACCATTTTGGCAGGTCACGTAATCATGCCTAGGGAAGTTGCCTCTTACTCATACAACCAAGAATTCTTGGAGAATGAGCCTCTCAAGAGGAGGGGTTCCAAGCGGCCTACTCCCAAGCACTCTAGTTCCATGGAATCTAGTTCACAACATGAGTTTCGGGAGGAGATGGAACGTTACCGTGCTTCGCGTGTATATGAAGGGTATAAACGAGATTGTGCTGAATATGAGAAGGAGCAAAGAAGTTTGCGCCAAACCTCTAAATTGAGGTCCACCTCAAGCCAACGAGATTCATCTGAGAAGTGTCTTGACAATCAAGACAAGGAGTTTGAGAATTCTCGAATTGAGTCAACGCTTCGTAAATCGAGGGAAGAATTCCGAAGTCGGAATAAAGCATTGGTTGATTCTATGATGGAAAGACTTAGCCAAGTGTTGGATTCCCACTTGGAACAACTTAATCATGTGTCAACCGGTGGTAATAAAGGGAAAATTCATCCTAGTCCCTCGTTGATTGAAGAGCCAAATATGAATGAGTTACAACTGAGCCATGAACATGAGCTAGATAGACAATGAAAATCAAACCTCATGTACAATGAGTGAGCAATGGTCCGAGAAGAATGGAGTGGGAAAAGGCAAGAATAATTTGGCCTTAGTGAAGAGTAAAAAGGAGGAGTTGGCCGTGTTTACAAAGGCTGAAAGTGTGAACATTTTGTTTGCTAACCAGCTAACATGTGTTTTGTTTAGTACCTCTTCTTTTGTGCAGCTTAAACAAAGTCAAGTAGAGTTGGTCATGGCATGTTCCATTCCCAAGTCACTTGAACACTTTGTGAGTTTCCATGGGGTTTGTCTTCTAGGAACTAAATCTCTTTGGTATCAATTCATGGAACAATGTCCATTCAAACCTGTCCGTGCCATTGGAGGATTCATTCGAGCTCATCTTAAAAGGGAAATTCCAGATTCTACTGCTTGTTCTCTACCTATGGTTCATTCTTCACCTTTGCCTTATTTTGAGCATGTTACTAGCACTAACTCTTGTTGCTCTTGTGTAGGTGTTGATGAGAAGTGTAAAGGACTAGCACTGGAATCTCAAGTTGAATCAAATGGTGGAAGGAATATTGAAGTGTCAAAGGGAGTTTTCTCATTTAAATCTTGTTCTACACCTTCTTACCATCTAGCTAATAATGTCCCATTAGTTCTTTACCCGATTTCTGAATTGTTTCAAGTTGAAGGTTATTTTGTTTTTGTAGGTTGTAATGCTATCCAAAATTTCCCAACTATGATTAAAGACTTGCAACCCGATTTCGTCCTTATTCCTGCTAAAAGTGGTGCATATTCGTGCTTCTTCACATGTCCAAAAGCTGGTCACCACAAGCTTACTTTACCAACTCCAACTTGCGCAAATTCGTGCGAGTCGTATGGAGTGCGTTTCACTTCATTGCTGCCACTCATGTCAGGTGACAATATGACAATCCATGGCCGAAGGCTGCTAAAGAACTTTGGATTGCTACCTGGAATTTTCACGAGCCTTACACAAGCTCTTTCCTATCTTGGCACATGTCCTTGTTTGAGAGCCTCATGAAGCTGACCAAACGGCATTTAACTTGGCTCATGACCTTTTATTTGTCCCCAACGTGGCTGACCTCCAAGCGCACTGTCGATTTGTGGTGTCATACTACTAACACTTGTTAGTATTATTCATCTCCATCCAGATTTGAGGACAAATCCTTCTCAAGAGGAGGGGACTGATGTGTGCACGGATGGCGAGATGGATGGCGGCCTTGACTCAAGGCTTTCATAGAGACATTGAAGGCTTGAAGGATGTTAGTCAAGTTACCTACACATTGATCCAAGCCCACGAGGAGCCAAGTGATGGTTGTTAGTTTCGGCTCTAGCCCGCTAGTTAGTCTTTGTAGTTTTTCCAATTAAAGGGAGTCGGCCAACTGTTGGGCCTTTTTAGTCTTGAGCTGTCAAGTTATTGTTTGGATTAGTTACTAGTTGTAGGGCTTGTTGAGTCATGGGTCGGCCCACCTTGTCCAAGGCCTGGCCGAACCTTTATTTCCTTTTTACTAGCATTAGGGTTTCGTTAGTTTGCCAATATAAAGGCTTGCTTTGTAAGCATTAAGGGTAGACTCGATTGATTAATGAAATTGTCTTCTTTCGATTTTCTTCTTGTGAGAATTTCGTTCCTTTACTTGCTTTTGGCAAGGGTTCTTGAGCAATCTCGTGTTGTCCTTGATTGTTCGTCCGACCTATCCACTTGAGTATTCACCTCGATTGGAGTCGTCGTTCTACCACCTTAAACCAACTCGTGTCGTCCGTGTTGATTTTAGGTCCCGCAATCCAAGCGTTGGACAACCTCGCTAGATCCTTGGGCAAACGTGCTACGTGTCTCGAAACGTGTTGATCGAGGACCGTATCAGTTGGCTTCAGAGCTTAGGTGGAGGTATCTTTCGTTATATCCTTGTTTTTCGTAGTTGTGTCGTAGGGTTTTTGTGTTTTGTCCGCTGCCTTGTTTAAAAAATATATATATGTCACTGTTCACCGTACTGTTCATTATTACTGTTCACCGACACTGTTCACGTTACTGTTCATCCGAACACAAAATCTGTTGGTGTGTTATCTCTTTTGTGTTTGTGTCTAGTTTGTTGATAATTTTTGTCCAAAATTTGCCGTAAGGTTCTTGGTCGTTAGTCATCACTTGAGCAACAAGAAAACAAGTGGGGCGACGGCTAGGGTTTCGTTTGCGCTAGGGTTTCTTTGTTTCAAATCTGTCCAAGTATTGCTTGCTTCATCCAAGTTGTTTACTTATTTTTCAAATCTGAATTTTGGTAAAACTTGTTGGTATTTGTGAATCTTGAAGAGAACCTACAAGAATCTTGAGTTTCTTGAATTTCTTGACCACAATCTTGAAGTTCTTGAAGTTCTTGATAACTTACTTGAGAGTTCTTGAAGGATCTTGAGGATCTTGAAGGTTTCTTGTGTAGTCCATTCGGTCAAATCTTTGTGTTGTGTTGGTCTGTTACAAGTAAAAAAAAAAAAAAAGGAAGAAAAATAAGAAACGAAAAAAAAAGAGAGAAGGAAGGATTGGTTGGCAAAACGCAACAAGAGAGAAAAAAAAAAGGGAAGGCACCGAATTGTGGGAAGGAAATTTCTGATTTGCGCAATCCTTCTTGGAGTAGAATTTGGAACCTTCTAAAGTTGTTACGAGAAGGAAAGGGGTTTCTTAAAAGGTTTCCTAAACCAAATCTGATTTGTGCATTCTGTGACGACCCCACCTCCCCCTAAGGCGTACCAAAGGGTTCGGCGGACCGCCTGCCCAGCTCTCGCCAGGACTCACTCACTATCTCAATCGAGTCATGTACACACATCCATGAACCATAAATAACATTCACAATTCAAGCTTATAATTTACATTGATAGAAATCGAGGTACAAAGCCTCAATACACCAAACCAGTTCAAAACGTATACAATCCAAGTACGACATGTTCCATTCGAGGAATAGCGCGAGTACAAGACCAAAAGTCAAAAGTCAAAACAAAAGGCTACGCTAGTATTTTACAAGTCTCACGCGTCACTTGTACCCCCTGTAAGGAAAACAAATAGCGTGGTATGAGCTAAAAGCCCAGTGAGGTTCCAAATAGCAAATTGACCATTATTTATAAGTACAAGTTTTCGATATAGGAAAGTAACGAGCATGAAGAGTTCATAAAAGTGAGCAATAACACTTCAAGTAGCAATCTCAAAATGAGCGAGTGTAAAAGTTTTCAGAAGACACTATAATCCAATAAACAATAATCATTCCAAAGCATAAGGATACGGATGGCTCTCAGGAGCCAACTTCCATTCATCATCAGGAGCTTGATCACATAGTAGTTGACACTCCGTCAACTTTCAAGTAAAGGAACCAATCCAGTAGAACACCACTTACACTACTCTCCGTCCGCCATTCACACCCCCTACTGGGCCCAAAATCCTCAGTAAACACGGGTGGTAATACTCGAGTATACCGATTAGTCGAGGAGATATCACTCCACTCGACAAAGCAAGAGACCCAGGGCTCGTTACCCAATCGACCAAGCCCCTGCCGGCCCGACTAGAGTAACTCGCCACAGGGTGTCTGGAATTCCAGGAAGTGCGCGCATCATAACAAGTATGTCAAGTCAATTGCAACAATAAACAAGTGTATATCATGTAAGGGCAAGTGCGATAAAGTACACTCTTGCCCTAACAATTCACGCATGTGACATGTAATCATATTGGCACGTATCAAGTACAAGTATCAAGTTCAATTCAGTATTTGAAAGCACTCACCAAAAGATATAGTGCTTTTACTGGTCACTTTCAGGTTATACTCCGAGTTCGGAGTCCAAATCTGCGATAAAACTCAATTTGAGAACTTTGAAACATGACTAGAGTTCGAAACTTAGACGTTTCGTTCAATAAGAATCAAGAAATTGAAATTCACTCGGACAGTAGTCATGAAACACTTGCTCGCTTTTTAAACGATAAAGCTTTGTAACATTTATACTTGAAATTGTCATGTGAGTCGAGAGTACAAGGAAAACGTACTTCGAGCAATCATTATTTCATTTCCCAAGGGTACAAGTTTAGTCAAGTCCTAACGTTTAACACTCAAGAAACATAATAGCCAAAGTCCTCGCTAGTTCAAGTGTTAAGTACTTAACCTTTACTCAAGTCGCTAATATAGTTTTCTAGTCCTCAAGTAAAAATTCGGGCAGCATGCCCTTTGTGTTTACCTAATTTTCCAGCCATTTAGGCTTCATTATTTTTCTCAAACACAACCCAACATCATACATATCAGCAATTTATGTCAAGAGCCGTTCCATAGGCTCACAATATCATAATAACAAGATTTACAATGATAACAATTGCAGAAATTCAACTTAGCACAAGACAGATTTGACGTACGAATGCGGAAATAACTTATCCGATGCTACGCTTATCGGATTAAGACACAACCTATGCCGTTTCGAAGCTAAGACTTAGGGCTACAATGTTCATGAAGGTCACTTAATCCAGTTTCTAATGTAACTTGGTCAAATTCTCGAATTACTAAACCAGAAACCAATTCGTCGGCTGTTTAATCGCAGAACACTGTAATGGACATAACTCAGTGTATACAAGTCCGAATCAGGTGTTCTTAGAGGAATTTTAAAGCTACTTCAGAACACTACAACTTTCATGTTTTGGCCCAGAGCTAAATCAGAATGGATCCTGGTCAAAAAACGTGATAAACTGGACTTAACTGAAGAAACGGACTGCTGGGAAATACTTAGAACAGTAAGGGTATTTTGGACTTTTCACGTCTTACGTTGCTCCGATTGAGCTGAAATTTTGTAGGCACCTATAAAATGGCATTCTCTACAACTTTTATTCTTTGGGATAAGGCCAATTCGGCCTCTAACACACAGATACAAATTCGGACAGAATGTTGGGAAAATTTTCCAGATTTTGGAAATTTTGAGTTTCTAGTGCAACTTTCCTTAATTTCTTGGTCTAATCACTACCACAACACCTTATAAAACTTCAATTGCAACATATAAGCATCTTACAACAATTAGGGCAGAATTTCCACAAGCCCTAGTTCATCAAATAAATTGGGGAAAACTTCTAAAACATGCTCATCATCCATGATCTCACCACAAGAGCAAGTTGCCAAGCTTAATTTAACAAAATTGAAAGTAAAACTTAGAGAGATAAGCTCTCTTACCTTGACTAGAAGTCACTACAAGTAGCCCAAGCTTTCTCTTTCAAAAATCACACCACAAGCCACTAGCTAATCACTCAAGGACAAGTTTAATCGGTTTACTTTGTTTGTTTTCTCACTAAGTTGTTGGATTTGAAGATGAAATGAAGAAATTTCTCTCTTGTTCTTCCCCTCTCTCTCTCTCGGCTCCTTGGCAGAAATATGAAGAGAAATGGAGCTTAGTTGCCTTATAATAAAGCAAGAGGATTAGGACTAATGGTGTCCACAAATTGGGCAAACACTTGGACTAATCTTGGCCACAAAATTTTTCTCTTTCTTTCTTGCCTTTCTTGGCCACTAATTTCGGTCAAGCTTGCTACAATTTAAGAAGATATTATGTACAAAAGTCAACAAACTTGTTGGGTAAGAAAAATGGTGGTCAAGTGGTGCGTTCAATCGGTAATGCGCGGGACCCGCCGGATCGCGCCGTTTTTCTTAAAAACTCACGTACTAGGGTTTTTAATTCCCATTCACTAACCTTATATCATTGCCACTAGTCACATATTATTTCTCACTTAAAAGTCACTTTTAATCCCCAAATTAATTCTTACTCTGTACCGAAAATTCATCCGGCTAAAAATCGCGAAAACCCTAATTTCGCTCCAAACTTGAAACCGAAGCGTAAAACCCTATTTTCTAGGTTTATTTACACTTAGTGTGAAATATTTGGGTAGTGGCCTTTGATAAAACTAATTTTCAAATAAAAGGGTATTTTTGAGGAAAAATACGAGGAATTTGCGAGTCCTCACACAATCCTTCTTGGAATAGAATTTGGAAGTTTCTAAACGTTGTTACAAGAAGAAAAGGTTTTCCAAAGGGTTACCAAAAACTAACTTGTTTCCAAATTCAATTAGGAAACTAAGTGGACAGTTTGGATAACTCTCCTATTTCCACTTGACTAAGTCCATTTAAATTAGGAAACTTCCAAATCCCGCATTTGCTTATTTCCTTTTCCATTCTCGCGTATTCCAAATCTGTCCGCCTTAGGGGATTGCCAAAACCTTACACCATCGTGTCCGAATTGTTTCCAAATTGTGTCTTTGTTCTCGGTTACTCTGGTGCTAAAGTTGGGAGAACAAGTTTTGGATTTTTGCACGGTATTTCTCAACTACTCAAACCGGCAAGGTAAGGAATTTTGGTAAGTTTATTTGAGTGCTTTGAGTGATACACGAGTGATGAGCACATACACATGAGCTTGTGTGTCGTGAGGAATCTCTTTTTCTTTGCTAACCATTTTGGCAGGTCACGTAATCATGCCTAGGGAAGTTGCCTCTTACTCATACAACCAAGAATTCTTGGAGAATGAGCCTCTCAAGAGGAGGGGTTCCAAGCGGCCTACTCCCAAGCACTCTAGTTCCACGGAATCTAGTTCACAACATGAGTTTCGGGAGGAGATGGAACGTTACCGTGCTTCGCGTGTATATGAAGGGTATAAACGAGATTGTGCTGAATATGAGAAGGAGCAAAGAAGTTTGCGCCAAACCTCTAAATTGAGGTCCACCTCAAGCCAACGAGATTCATCTGAGAAGTGTCTTGACAATCAAGACAAGGAGTTTGAGAATTCTCGAATTGAGTCAACGCTTTGTAAATCGAGGGAAGAATTCCGAAGTCGGAATAAAGCATTGGTTGATTCTATGATGGAAAGACTTAGCCAAGTGTTGGATTCCCACTTGGAACAACTTAATCATGTGTCAACCGGTGGTAATAAAGGGAAAATTCATCCTAGTCCCTCGTTGATTGAAGAGCCAAATATGAATGAGTTACAACTGAGCCATGAACATGAGCTAGATAGACAATGAAAATCAAACCTCATGTACAATGAGTGAGCAATGGTCCGAGAAGAATGGAGTGGGAAAAGGCAAGAATAATTTGGCCTTAGTGAAGAGTAAAAAGGAGGAGTTGGCCGTGTTTACAAAGGCTGAAAGTGTGAACATTTGAGGAAATAATGAAGCCATGACGGCTGGAAAAGTAAGCAAATTTAGGGGAAATGCTGTCCAATTTTCTAGGCCGTTTGGTTCCTTTAAGTT